>NW_009260128.1:1695035-1713681 GCF_000687185.1 Egretta garzetta
TGGTTCACGTGGTATGAACCAGAATCCTACAAGGTAAGTAGAGGGCCGTGGATAAAACACACCGTAGAGAAAAAGGTTGTGTCTAGCAGGGGCAAAAAGGGACGTTGGTGCTGGCATTGTGTTCAGGTACTGGAGGAAAGCCAAAGTTTGCGCTTCACCTCAGCTGAGTTCAACAAGTAGCAACACGCCTTTTTTTTCCCCTATGTAAATCGGATACCGTTCTAAATCTAACAGGAGTACTTCACAAATATGCGGCACTGAGAACTAACGCCACTGTCTGTCCTTGCTTTCCAGATTCTTTTTTTCCACATTCCTGGCATTATGTCATATTTTCAACTAATTACAGACTAACACAAGGTGGAAAAGTGACGGCAATGATTTCTTTGCTTCCAGAAATATAGTCAGGACTTCACCATGTCTATCATACATAAATGGCAGTAGTGCCTCTTGAAGCTTTCAGTAAACAAAATGTTGATAGTGCCTTCATGATGGCTGGAGAGGAATGAACACAGTCATTCAGGCTTAGATTTCATTGGGACTTCCCAGCATAATTTTGCCAGAGTACAACTGACATCCGTACTTATCCAAACGATGGAAAAGTTTCTCAGTCCTTGAAAGCTAGCCATACTATACTGGAGGGAATATAGAGAGTGGTACTTTTCCAGTGCTTTCCTATCTATCACACAGTAAGTGGAAAGGTTGAACAGACCCCAATTCATAGAATCATAGAATCATTAAGGTTGGAAAAGACCTCTAAGATCATCTAGTCCAACCGTCAACCCAACACCACCATGCCTACTAAACTATGAACCAAAATGCCACGTCTACACATTTTTTGAACATCTCCAGGGATGGGGACTCAACCACCTCTCTGGGCAGCCCGTTCCAAGAGCTTGACCACTCTTTCAGTACAGAAATTTTTCCTAATATCCAACTGAAACCTCCACTGACACAACTTGAGGCCGTTCCTCTTGTCCTGTCACTTATTACCTGGGAGAAGAGGCCGACCCCCACCTCACTACAGCCTCCTGTCAGGCAGTTGTAGAGGGCAATAAGGTCTCCCCTCAGCCTCCTCTTCTCCAGGCTAAACAACCCCAGTTCCCTCAGCCGCTCCTCATCAGGCTTGTGCACCAGACCCCTCACCAGCTTCATTGCCCTTCTCTGGGCACGCTCCAGCACCTCAATGTCCTTCCTGTAATGAGGGGCCCAAAACTGAACACAGTAGTCAAGGTGGGGCCTCACCAGTGCGGAGTACAGGGGCACGATCACTTCCCTACTCCTGCTGGCCTCACTATTCCTGATACAAGCCAGGATGCCGTTGGCCTTCTTGGCCACCTGGGCACACTGCTGGCTCATATTCAGCTGGCTGTCAAACTCACCCCCAGGTCCCTCTCTGCCAAGCAGCTCTCCAGCCACTCTTCCCCAAGCCTGTAGCGTTGCATGGGGTTGTTGTGACCCAAGTGCAGGACCTGGCCCTTGGCCTTGTTGAACCTCATGCAACTGGCCTCAGCCCATCGATCCAGCCTGTCCAATTCTGACATTTCTACATCAGGCAACATGCACAAAAGTCTGAATTATTTTAAAGAAACCACACAAGTATTAAGAACCTGTCTCACTCCAAGAAGATACAGTCCCAGAGTGCTGTGAGTGAATCAGTCTTTTTGTTCAAGTCTGTATTTAAAAAAACAAACAACAACCCTGAACACTCAGTCTTATCCCCTGCCCAGGGCTGCCCTGGTTCTGCGCCTGGCAGTCTGCCTTTGCTCTGAAGCACACCAGCTCTCCATACCTTGTATGTTTTAATGCCGGCACTGATCTTCAATCAGCATTGCCCTGGCCTTCTAGTGAAAATATGCCAAAAGGTCACAGGTTTCCAAATGAAATGCAAATACTGAACTTTCTGAAATTTACTGATAGTATTTTACTCCTTTACTACATCTGAGCTGTACCAATGAGACGCAATGGAAACAAGGGTTTAAGATTCCTGACAGCAAAGGTAAAGCTCCTTGCACTTCCCACTCCACAGACGGCTCAGCTGGATGGTCTGTAACACCTCCGGAGAAGAATACGAGTCCTCTGCTTGCTTGCTCGCTCGCTCGCGCAGCGTAATGAAAAGAAGCGATGAAATACTCAAAGTCAGGTCAGCCTACCTTTTGTCATACGTAACTGTTATTACACAGATGTCACAGCAGCAGGTGCAAAATAAATACCTGGGTAATGGAAACCATTTGCTTTGCCTTTAGCCACAGGCATCAGGTCTGATTTACTGGTGGCTGGCAGCTAGAGCGCATGGGAGAGCCAGGTCCCTATAGCCAGTCTCGCCTTTACACGCTCGGAGGTGGGAAAAGATAGCCACGGTGGAAGCTGCTCTGGAGGAGACCATCTTATTTTTCTCCCATGCCCTCCTCCCCATGCTCCATGCTATTCTGCCAGAACGGGGAGATTTAGCAGAGCCATGAATCTATGCTTACGCGCTGCCCTTTCATCATTTGGACCTCGGTGGATGTACACAATCTGGAGCAGTCTTTGCTCAAGGCAAACAAAGTAAAGGAGGAGAGTGACATTTCAGTCTTTCATTGCAGAGTCATTCAGGTCAGTCGCTGAAATTATAGACACCAGCTCCAGCAATGCTAACAGCCAACTTCAGATTATTAACCATCCTTTGGATAGCAGTACGTTTATGGTGCCAGCGTGCAGAGAATTCCTCCAAATTACAGGGTGTCCTAACACAGCCGGTCAAACCACACGGACCTCGAGATGCAGTAAGCAGTGTAATTAAGTCTGTTTTCTCATTTGTACTTTCCCAGCAGCACTCAGAATACACTCTCAACCACTGGATGCTGCTCTTTGCATCGGGCTATGAAAGGAGATAAGAGCGAAGGGTGCCTTAACAATAGCTCATTAAGGAGACCTCAAACATTTTCTTTTATTGCATTATTTATATTTTGGGTGATAATAAAACACCATTTCCAGGGCAAAGTGCACTCAAGAAGCTTATTGGCCTGTAGGTGGTTTCATTTGATTAGATTTAGAAGGGGGAAGGCTACAGAAATTTCTTTTACCTGCTGCTTTCCTGAAAGACCTGGGTTTTTTTTTCTGCCCCTCATCAGGCCATACGTCCTCAATACCACTGAGATACTCCAAACTTCATTAGCCCTTTCAAATATTTCTGGGAAAGGCAGTGACCGTTTTTTCCCCTAAGGCTCTAGAAATTCATCTTCTCTGCTACGATCACTGGCATCCCTGGTAGGATCCATTTTTTAATGTAATGACCTTCTGCATACAAGCAAACAAACATGAAGAGGACCTAAACATTTAGATTCTCATGAAAAGATCATAAAGTTGATTTCACACAAGAGAGTCCATATTAAAAAAACCTCGACCAAAAATAATAGTAACAATACAGATAATGGTCATGAATGCTTATTCCCTTTCCTTAAATTATATTTTGTAGTTAGTCTAGCACTGCATTAATTACAGCCTTTCCTTGTATTCTTTCTTTATTCTCCTACAGAGCCATTCTCACTGTGTAACTCTGCTGCAGTACGTTTTGTTACCTATGTACAGATCCAAGAATAAATTTTGGCCCCGCCATGGAATATTCACTCACTTTAGAATGTAAGTAAAAGAAATTAAGCTAATTAACTGGAAACGGCAAGTGCTGAGAGTTCTGTTTATAATAGCGCAGCTCTCATCTCTTTAGTTTTCCCTTCTGTTGCTTCTCTGCTATGAACATAACACTAATGACTATTAAAGCTAAAAAAAAACAAACCACCCCAAACCAAAACACCAAAGCTGGAAGGGGCAGAGGGGATAGAAACTATCAGATATTCCAAAGAGAACATGGGAAAATTTGGGTTGAAAATAGAGGCTATGCTACATAAGGAGCAGATGCCTGGTCTGCTCCTTGGTATGGAGAGCAGCTCTAACAGAGTCCATAGGTTGTGAATGGATCCCCATGTTTATATGTAAGAATTAATTAAGAGGCCAGACAACAACTAGAAAGACAACTCCTCATGGTCTTTTAAGCCCTGAAAGCAGCCCCTGAATATGCTGAATGTGAAGAAGGGCATCTTGATACCAAATGAGAAAGCATTGTTTAAGTAATTAATATAAAGTACAAATACTTTCATTACCTGAAAGAGTCTAGTAGCTAAAAACCAAAGAAACATGGGGAGGACAAAAGATTTCTGATTTTGAATATCATAGGATTAGTTTGGCTGTATATACGATTCACTGCCTTTCTGAATTACGGATCACTGAGATCTCCGTCCAGAAATACAATGTACTGGTATTCATCTTGTCAATGATATATACTCAGAGGGCTATTTCTCTAATTGATGGCTTCATCATTCAATTCAAGATGCATAAGGATAGCTATTGTTATCTAATACTAACTATCATATGTTCCTATTGTTCCACACATCTCTCCTTGTCAATAGCATCCAAGATATCCTATCTAAATCTTCAAGATAGCAAAAGAAAGGTGCATTATTTGTTGACTCCACACATCGCATTATTAAACGTTTGTGAGCAACTTGCACATCTCCCCACTGACATCTTTAAGTATTCAATTAAAATTGGACAAGAGAGTACACCGATACAAATAAATACTCGGTTAAATGAAGGCTTTGCATGGAATTCTTAAAGTATTGTAATTCAGGTGCTTGCTAGCAGGCACTCAGTTGAAATCAGGACAGTGATGCGAGTGTGGGAATGAACGGTGTATAAAAGGGAAGAAGGCAGATTGCTTTATGGTGGAGTCATGGCAGAGGTTTGACAGGAAATGCTTCTCCCAATACAGCTAAGCAAGGAAGGAGAACCCTATTATATGGATGAGTGGGGCCGGCAATGGCATCTTGTCATTCTAACTTGTATAAGTAAGCAAGCTTAATTGCTCCTTGTCTTTTCAAGATGACTTTCCACCAACAATCTCATTATCACACACATATGTTTATTGCACATATCCAAGTCCCTTCACGCAGACCTGAATGCAATGAGGGGAGCAGCAATATTACGTTATCCAGTAACATTGTTTTTTTCCTTTTTCCTTTTTAACCAGACGGATGTGACCTGCCTTCTCCTTCTGTGACTAACAGGGTGACCAGAGGCAGTGGAACGTACACCAGGATTGGAAAGAATAAAACCAGAGGGAAAGCAAGCTGTCAGGAGAACAGTGTACTGAAGAGGAAAAAATGTAAACATGACTTCTATTTACCAAGATTAATATGTAAAGTTAACATGTTTGTCATGGAATATATTAATATGTATGTTTTCCCATTATGTAGATCTTTTCTTATATTACTTATTAGAAAGGGATATAATCACAATGATGGGGCAAGAATGTCACTTAAAAATTAGGTGATGCCCAGTCAACATAATATAACCACTACAGTGTCATTTCTGATTTAGATGTGGTGATATCAGTGTAATTGCCGCTGGGAAGAAATTATAATGGCTGTTAATGATAAATAAAATGACAAGAAGGAGGGTCCTCCTTCACATATAATTCCAAGCAAAATTCAACTGCTGACTTCCTTAAGCAACTCAGTGCCGTTCATTGATGAAGAGGAATCAAGCAGGTTTTGCATAGCTGCATGGCCATAAGAACTGCACCGTCATTTCCCAAGCCCAAGCATGGACACTACCGGTCTAACAGGATTTCACCACACTATTTCCACTCCAGGGAGATGCAGTAATGAAGCTCACGTGAAATGAATCTTAACACAAAGTTAACGTTATACTAACAGAAAGCGAGGTAGCTAGCAAACACAGAAATAAGCAAAAATACAGTAAAGGCAAGTGTACAATCATTCACGTGGATACTTTTCAAAGCCCTCAAATACTCCAGCCTTGTCTCTGTAAACACAGACAGCCTTAACCCATGGATCAAAAGACCTTCCTACATTTGTTTTATATCATAAATGTGTCAAGAATGAGCTACACGAAGCATCGAACACCCACTACACATGGCTTGTTAGCCTAGTTGAGAGCATCTTTCAAATCATTCACACATTAAAAACCAGGAAACCAAGATCTGATTACTCGTTCTAGCATTAAGATCAAAGACCGTATCTTCCCATCTGTGAAGAGTAAGAACCCAATGCTTTTCTCCTCTCTCTGTGATTACAGAAGAATCAAAACCCACAATCAACATTATACTCCACATCCCATGAATAACACAGTTCCAGTCTATAAAAGCACAAAATCCAACAGTATGGCATGCATGTATACATACATACATACATTTTTTTCCTAGGCATCTAGGAAAGAAGGTAAGTATAAGCAAATCTGTAGTCACATCTTTGCAATACTCCCAATCTGCAGCTATCCAAAAGTTCAGAGGCTGCTTGATCCACAGGTGTTATCCTAGTGTATAAAATGACACCACCTCTTCAAAGGCAAAATACCATGTACCTGCCATTTACTCTTCATTTGGAATCTTCAAAATCAATTGGTAGATGGTGGTGTAAGGGTTAAATTAAAAAAAATGCACTAAATTAAAAACACGAAAAAGATACAGGCAGGATTGTTCAACCTGTTATTTCATTATCATAGCTAGGTTTTTAGTTACCTGTTAGTCAAAGACAGTTAAAAACCATAAGTAAATAAAAATCAACCTTTACCTGGAGAATCAACCTGTCCATTTTCATGTGAAACCACTTTGCTAATTCAGTTCTAAGCTGATGCAAGCACTTCTGCAGGTGGTTTACTCTTAGGCATCTATAGCCAAAGAGGGCAGGGGCAGTAAAAGAAGAGAAGGTACAAAAATGAATAGTGTGTAACATGCTTTATAAAATATGGCAAATTAACAGAGAGGAAAGCCTAGTAAAACATCTGAACCACCAGTCTAGCATTTTGAGGTATATAGGATCTTTTTTTTTTGGTGGCCTGTTTTACTACAGAATATGTCAAAGGAGTGCAGAGATCTGCCAAAGCCCAGCTAATTGCTTTGGCTCCTTTGCGTGAAGATCATTTGCTCATAAATTGTTACAGACACATTTAGGCAACAGGTTTTTATAGGATGCCTGGTGCTCTTTATAATGCAATTGGTTTCATTTAGTATATGCTTTTTCTTACGCCTTATTTTTCTTCTGCTGGCAAAGAGTAACGATGAAATCTGCACCCTTCAAGTGACTGAATCTTCCCCCATGTTTCCTGGATTTAAGCTCTCTTTCAGGAACAATCATCAAAGAAAGAGACCTACCTAATGTTTAGTAATGGGAATTTTCTTTTAGTGCCTGTTTTATGTTTGGGAGAGCTAGAAGAAGAGAATGTGGACTGAGGTGGAGCTTATTCATTTGCCAGCTTTGCAAAAGATGCTAGGAAGACTTTCTTTTAGAAAGAAAAGAATCTTGACGTGCTCCAGAAGAGCTGCAAAGAAAAGTATTCCTATGAGTTCCCCTGTAGAAAGACTCCTTGCAACAGCTACAGAAGCGTGCCTGGATAGTTAATGGAAAACCACCAATTCAGACACCTCCAAACCACTGCTCACCAGCAGAGTACCAAGGAGGCACCTAAGGCCCCCAAGTACCTGCCTTTCTTCCAACAGCAGTAAGGTTCTCCAGGCAACAAGGTTCTCCAGCTGTGCATCCTTTTCTGCAGGACACACACCTAACATCAGGTACTGCAAAGGTGTTCTATTCCTGGTTTACCTTTAAGCTGTGCTGGCACTTGCATGTGAGATATCCCTCCCATGTACCATGTAGGACCCAGTCTGGTAGGCGTCCATGTGAGATGACTAATCCAGCCCCGAAAAAGAGGTGATCTGAGCACCTACCTGAGATGAAGCCAGAGAAGAGAATTAAATTCAGCTTTTCCAAGGTGATTCAAATGCACACTTCAAGTGCCCTAACCACAAAAATATGGGGACAATTTTTGAATAGGGATATCCTTTTTTGAAGCTTCTCTGCTTGATAGAAATTATATTAACCATAGTAGGAGCCAGAACCCAGACACCCTACTCCTGACTGGCCATCATAAGCACTATACCTTGAAGTCACCTCCTTTCTTACTAGCCATAGTACTTTCCTCTGCAATGCCTTCATTTCTAGGATCGCTGTTGCACAACTGGCAGAGGCACTGCTCTGCTGCCCGAGAGTCCTGTTAGTGCAGATTTGGATTCACAGTTTCCCACTCTGCTACTGCATCTCCAGGAGCATCTGGATCTTGATACACTCACTCTGAGTGCCTGCGCTTGTTGCAGAAGGTATTCCTCACCTTCCAGAGCAGGCTCTGGGTCCTAGCTGTGCTCCAAATACTTAACTGGCTCAGGAAACAGAGCGCAGGTCTCCTCTATCCCGTGTGAGCATGCCAACCACTGAGCTAAACAGTTCATTCAGGTTCACTCAGGCTTCCTGACCTAGGAAATCTTGGTAAATCCCACGGGAGGCACATCAGCAAAAGACCTGGGAAGAGCCCCACCCCACAGCCAGGTATGCAGCACCTTGTGACAGCCCTTGGTGGCTCAGGCTGGGGACTAAGGAGCACTGTGGCTTTCCCAGGTGAATCAGCAGCCGGAATTACTTCGGGAAGGGTGCAATTACAAGGACCGGAATTTAACCAGGTTTAATGGCCAGCTCCTGTGAAAATACCCATCCTTAATAATCACTGCCAGTCAGGACCTTGGTTTTGCACCTTGCTGGGAACACAGCGAGTGGGGTGCTCGCCCCAGGGGCTTGTGTGGGTCGAGCAGTGGGGGGAAGCGCTGCCCACTGGCTTGCCTGCACCCCCTGCAGAAGCAGCTCTCTGTCAGCTTCCCCCCGAAACTTCTGCCTCACCTCAGCTTAGTCCAGCCTGGTAACTGCCACTGGATTTTTTTTAACCACAGGCTGTAGTACTGTATCATTACGAAAGTGCTTTATAAGAGATCTTCAGTCATACGCCCTGAGGAAATACTCAGAGGCCTTGAAAGCTTTGTGCTTCCTTGAAGTTTTTTGAAGTACAAGTGTGAAACCAGTCCAAAACTTCTCTAGACCTTCCCTGGCCCCACTTTTCTGAGACAGACCTTTCTAGGAAAAGCATTTCCCTTTGGCCACTGCTGACCAAGCAGACAGGCCCTGGCAGCGGGGAGCACCTTATGCAATCTCTGGCCCAGCCCTCTCTCTTCATAGAATCATTTAGGTTGGGAAAGACTTTTAAGATCATTGAGTCCAACCATTAACCCAACCCTGCCATCCCACCACTAAACCATGTCCCTAAGCACCTCGTCTGCCCGTCTTTTAAATACCTTCAGGGATGGGGACTCGACCACTTCCCTGGGCAGCCCGTTCCAGTGCCTGACAGCCCTTTCTGTGGAAACATTTTTCCTGATGTCCAATCTAAACCTCCCCCAGTGCAACTTGAGGCCATTTCCCCTCGTCCTATCACCTTATACCTGGGAGAGGAGACCGACCCCCACCTCGCTACAGCCTCCTGTCAGGCAGTGGCAGAGGGCGATAAGGTCTCCCCTCAACCTCCTCTTCTCCAGCCTGAACAAACGCAGTTCCTTCAGCTGCTCCTCATCAGACTTGTGCTCCAGACCCCTCACCAGCTTTGCAACTCTCCTCTGGACATGTTCTAGCAATGCAATGTCCTTCTTGTGGCAAGAGGCCCAAAACTGAACACAGTATTGGAGGTGCAGCCTCACCAGTGCGGAGTACAGGGGCACGATCACTTCCCTGCCTCCGCTGGCCACGCTATTCCTGACACAAGCCATGTTGTACTGTTCTTCAGTGGGAGGTAGAGGACTACCTGTGATTGTGGAGAACGATAAAAATGGGCAGAAAAGTACTATTTATAGCTCACAAGGAGATGTGACGAGATGAAAAACAACCCCCGTTCTAATCCCCGTGTTACTTTCAAAGAATCAACAAAATCTAATGAGCAATTATTACTGTACAGCTCTCTTACATTCCTAATGGAAATAGTTGTACAGATTTCAAAATCTCTCCCACTTCCTGAGCCTGAATAATCTTTGCTTTGAAGTGCGTTATTGCATGTATGTCAGCTTAGGTAGGTTAGTGAGCTGGCATATGACACATGCTGGCAAAAGGGGCAACTAAACGAAATGTAAAGGGACGTTATTTCTCCTGTGTAAGGGCTCAAACATGCCTGAAACGTGCCTAACTTTAAGCAGGCACTTAAGTCCCCTGCCGAAGGGAGGAGAAGAGGGGAATTGCTTGCACGCTTGGAGAGACGCACGTGGGGCTTAAGTGCTTTGTGGAACCCCAGCCTAAACTGATAGCATTGTATTTCTCGTTCACTGAGAACAAAAGCAAGCCAGTTTGGGATTGCCCTGACCTAGATGCTATCAGAGGTTAGCAAAAATGACGGGTCAGACCTGTCAGGACTAAACAGCTGCATCAAGCAATGGGGGTGGTGGTGGGTCTGAGGGGAGGAGGGCACCGGCGTTGCAAGTAGAGAGGCAGAGGAGCAGGAGGAAAAGATGGAAACCGCGTGTCCTGAATACGTATGAACGTGTGCATGTGTGTTCGCTGCAGCTGAAACTCGGGTCTTGTCATTTGCATATACACAGATCACCGGACATCTTTCGACCAACCTTTCAGAAGCAACCTTATGGCACCCTGACTCCCGTGCTCTCAGCACTCCTTGGGCTCCATTTCCATAAATTACAGTACAAAAGGATAATAGCCTGGTAGCTGGCCCAGCGCTGTGGGGCACACAAAGCACCAAAAGCAGGAGTATTTTCCTTGCCATCCTGTGCCCCTTTTGTGGACCGGGTGTAGCCCCACTAGCAAAACACGGTCGTGTGCCAGCAGTTTCTGACCTGATTGCAAAGCTAACTAAAGCTAATTTATCATGGCAGGCTAATCAGGATGACAAGGTTGGGTAGGTGACATTCTCCAAAATCTCCAATTTGTTTTTGGGTTTTTTTTTTAATCCCCTTAGCAATTTATTTTCTGAATAGCAAAGTTTTCCCCAAGAATGTTCCAAAATATAGTCAAGGTTAACCATGCTGTGAGCTTATTCAATATTTATGATTCTTTTTTATTTGTACTAGGACTTTTTGGGGACTCCAAATAGTCCATTAATCAAACAGAGTGACAAAATAGGCCATTTGACAATTTGTACAGGGGCTGCATATTTTTTTTCTCTGTTCAAGAATAAAGAACCAACTTAACTTCATCAACAGTTCCTGATTAATTGTTACAAAGTGTCATCCATAAATTTTCCTTCGATCTAATAATCCTTTCAGAAGACTTAACAATATCCCCAGTGATTTGGGTTTTATTGAGGGCTGAGTTCCTGGAGAAGCAGTGACACAAATAGCTCAAGTGAACTGAGACACCTCCGTGGACAGTCTTCACAGAGTTGACAGTTCTGAAATACAATTATCAGTGTGATCTGCTTAAGAATTCATCATCAGCTCCTGCCTTCTGAAGACTTAAAAAAATACTGAGGCATACAAAGAAAAAGAGGTGATAAGAAGGCATCATTTTCTTCCAGCCTCATAACTGTAAATTGAAGAAAATTATTTTCTTTGCCTGCAGCTCATTGGCATATAGGCAGCATTATATTATAATTTCATAAGCATAAATCCTTTGAATAAATTTCAGAAGAATAACTGAATTAGAAATGCAAGTAAAGTATCTAAAAAACTTAACTGTACTAGGCAGGAAAAACTGGATGCGAGTAAAACTGGCATGGGGAGATTTACTGTCTGCCTGCTCATCCTCTGTCTGTGAAGGGAATACTCCCCCACTCCTCCCACTAACCTGATCCAGCTAAGGTAAATTTTAAGGAGGAAAAAAAAAATGTTAATTTCAACCATCATTTCCATACACAGCAGGAAAATGTGAATTCTAACCCACCTTGCTGCCTTCTTTTACAGAATTTCAGCTGTATTTCATCATTAATTAATCCTGGAGATACAACAGGCTTGGGGTTTGTTGTAATTATTGTTATTTGTTTATTTATTAGTAGTAAGCATATGGGAGATCAAAAGCATGCCTCCCAACTGTTCCCTAGCAACAAGTCAGTCAGTTATTCACGCAGAAGTCGACCAAGCCTTCCCCCAAAGTGAATCCAGGATGCGGCTCTCCCCCCTCGCCGTCCTTGCCCCATCCCATGGGCCGGGGGATGCTGTGGATGCTGACGCTCTCCGATGCCCGGCCAGGTGAACTGCACAAGTGTCTGCTAGGCGGCAGAAATAACTCACCTTTTCTGAGAAGCCCTGGGGAAAGGTTTGATTTTATAGATGCCTCATAAGACGATTGCAAGTCAGGAGATCAAAGTTAAGCCCTGTTATTGACTTTCTGTCCAATTTGGGCGAGTACTCGCTCCTCAGTTACCTGCTTGCCTTTGGGAATTTGAGCTCTCGTCTTCCATGACTCAGCTACTCATCTTTAAAATGGGTATGTTAGTATCATATTCACTGCTTTGTTTTTTTTTTTTACTCTGTTTGTTACGATGTGTATCTTATGGTACATTTTCAGTTGACCTCGATTGCTAACACCACCACCAAATTTGGTGCAAAACTCCTAGGATTTCAACTGGAGAAGGTGCAGCATGAACCTAAGTATGAAGAGCACTAATTACCACCCAGGTTGTCTGAACTAACGTGAAACTCACACAACTGCACGCTTAAAGCCATGTGTGTATTTCCACTTTGATCCATCTATTAGTTGTTCACAAAGGCAGTGCAGCTCTGGGAGCAGCCCGCTGGGACTGCAGAGCCGGGATGAGTGGCTCTCCGTTTAGCTTGCTCCTGTCTGCAATGTGGAAAACCAGATCATCTTCGCTGTTGCCCAATGTTTTTCCAGCAGAATATACTGTGCTGCAGCACCTTCTGCATGGAAGAGATGCAACGCTTCCTCCAGTTCCTTCAGCTGCCACGCAGACTAGAGCCAAAGTAGAGCAACACGAACATGTTTTCAGTGTACGGGGCAATCCATAGCCACCACAGGGCAGAGTGCTTCTCTCCTATCCCCAACAAGCTGCGTTAAGTATTAATCAGTTACACCACACCTTGAATTTACTGCAGTTTCAACACACAACACTTACATGTGTTGCACAACTGCTCAGCATGCATCAACCTGAAAGACCACAGGGAAAAACACAAGGAATAGTTCTGCAATATTATGTCCTGTGGCTCATTGGTGGACTTAGTTAAACACATTTATACAAGTGGTATAAAGTTTATATGGAACTTATGGTATGAATCAGATGGCCTTTTAGACCAGGCAATAGGAAAATTAGGCTAGAGGGGATCTCAGGAGGTCATCTAGCTCACCTTGATAATCTCTGTTGGGATCTCTGTACAGCTAAATTAGTCACAACCGTGGAAAATACGGATCCCTTTGCTCCCGATATTACTAGACGGAGCAGTGTATGTGTGGGGGGAGAGTGGGAGAGGGGGAAATCAACTTTCCTAAATAAACTGCATAAGCCCACTGGATGATTTCCAAGGACTCATAACCCCTTTGGACCACAGAGAAATTTCCCTGTGACACACTTGTCAGTAGCTGCAACATGCTCTACTCTAACGGCCCTCTCAGTGAGGGATGCTTCATGCCAGGCTTCAAATCTGGTCCCTCAGAAACTTTAGCAGATGAACTATTAGGAAAAAAAAACCAAAATAACAAAAAAATCAGTTTCCTTGATTCTTGGACTCTTCTCCCATGCAAGAATAACTGAATCGCTTTCATCTTGAACTATTAAAAAATTTCATTTTGCCGGAGACCAGGCCTGGAACATTTTATCCTGATAAGTAAAGCATTTGGAGAGCTCTGAGCAGCTCAAACCAGAGGATTAGGGTGGAAATGCTTGGCTATATGCTACATACTTAGCTACTGCTCTTGCAGCTGCTTCTGTGGCCGGCTGGATTGCGCACTCAGTGAACATGCTCTGTGTCTTTTCATTGGCTACAGTGAGATTCGGAGGAAAGAGGTTCCACTGGCCCTGGCTTTGTGGTTTTCATGTGTTGTGTGTTCATGACCCCAAAAATAAAGGTTACCTACTTATTAACTTTTTGTCACTAAATAATTAAGCTTAAATCGATCCTTTCCCAGGTGAATCAAGGGGGTGTCCTCATATTCCCCACCTCACCAAAGCAAAACAATGGAAAAAGTTTTCCAGGCTTGTTTTTAATAGGGATGCATGGAGGCATGGCTCTTGTCTCCCATATCTCTTCCCTTTTTATGCCCTGGCTTGATGGACATATGGGACTTTTCATGGTTTTAGCTTCCCTGAGGCCACTGGCATGGAGGGTGGTGTGAGAGGATGCAGCATGGCCTTAGACCCCATAGTATTTTTCTTGGCTTTTTCTCTTTTGGTCAACGAAGAGATAATTCATATCCATCCCTGAAATTTTCCCACCTATTCACCTGTGTCACCCCAGACTTTCACGCCAGGGTAGTATACCAGGAGCTGCCATGGTCCACAGAGGAACCAAAGAGGATGCTACTTAGAGATGGAGAGCCTTGTTCTCTCATACGAGGCGTGGAGCCTTGTGCTTTCAGCTCTGGGGTCCGGGATTTCCGCCTCCAGGAGCAGCTGAGGTGGTGGCTGTCACGTGGAGGTGAATTTGGTGGGCAATGAGAAGCCATCACAAACTTGAGGTGCTGGGAGGTTCATGCTCCAGAAGCGGGTGAGCCAGCCTGCGTGTGGAGAGGGAGAGGAGCACTTCCGTTCATGGATCAAGGCATCGCTATCAGCCCGCCCTAGCCAAAACACACACACACACACACAGTGGCAGGCACACAAGCGGGGTCGGTGGGGTAACTAAACGGTGGCAGGCAGCCTTCTCCCGGCACACGAAGAGCAACACCTGAGCCACAGGGCCTCCCAGCAGTTGTAGCCCTCATGGACACTGCAGGGCATCTCCCTTCTCCCCTGCTTGGCACAGCCACGTCCAAGCAAAGGTGTGAAGTTTAGCAGGTGGGGTACGTGGCTGCAAGCGTGAGATATTTGTCACACTCCAAGT
Organism: Egretta garzetta; assembly: GCF_000687185.1. NCBI lineage: Eukaryota > Metazoa > Chordata > Aves > Pelecaniformes > Ardeidae > Egretta > Egretta garzetta. The sequence continues at coordinate 1,709,962 of NW_009260128.1, forward strand.
TGCCTTTTTTAAAATTTTTTTTTCCTGGGGAAAAATATTGTCACTTTTTTCATCTATTTAATTAGATACAATTTGTCTCAGCTTTTCTCTGCAGCATTTGTTTACTTTCTCATCAGGACCGACACAGGCCAATTAGTGTAGTGTAATTGTTTAACCTAGTCAGCGCGCTGCGCTGGGTAGAAGAGCGCGCTGGTTGCGAGGGAGGCAGAGATGAAGGAGCAGTCACCGGCTGCGGTGGGGTGCAAGGGCCTTCAGGAATCGCTGACACGACACCGTCCCCTGGAAGCGCAAGTTGCTCTGACATCCCGGCAGCCCCGATTCCTTGTTCTCTGTCACCGCTATCACGGTACGATCAATTCCCAGAGCTAATTCTTCAACCGCACCGTGCCCAAAGCTCTGCGCAGCATTATCTCCTTCCTAGGATGCCCCCTGAAAGCAAAATCTACTGCAACCATAGAAACCAGAGGACTTAAGTGATGTGTCATGTACATGTGCCGTCTCTGTTTTCAGTACCTTTGCCAAGAACACAATGTGAGAGCCTGTAAGAAGGTTTATTTCATTCCTTCATCCCATACCTCTGTAAAGACAGTCCGAAATCGGCCACAAAATAGCCGCCGAATGCTTGCTTCTCTCTCTGACGTTATGCAGAGCTGCCAAGGGAACGGGGCTGTTGCTGCCACGAGTGGGGATGCAGGCAGAAAAAGGGTAGCAGGGCTGGTTCAGTGGGGAGCCCAATGCCGAGAGCGGCTTTCGCCGAGAGGGTGGTAGGTGGAAGAAAAGGCAGTGAGTGAGATCCCCATGACAAAATGTTTGAAGTTGCTTCGGCTCTGTTGATCGGCTTAAATGTTGATCAAATGTACATAGTTGTGCCATGCCTTGGAAGCAGTTTTGCATGAGCCTGGAAAAGCTATTGACTTTTTTTTCCCCCTCTACCGTGCAGAGTGAGGGAGGAAAAAAGGACCGCTCAGGTGGCCGTTGAAAATACACACCAACCTTGTTTGCCAGAGCTACCACAGCTACAGAAGAAACGGGGGCATTTTAAAACAAAACAATAATTGAAGAGAGGAAGAAAATACCTTTCCTTTTTTTTTTTTTCCTTTTTCTTCTCTTTCTTTCGTTCTTCTTTTAAATCAGACCGATGTTGTGATTAACTTGCATTCTGCAGCACAGTTGATGTGACAGTCAACCAAATTAATCCCATTATGCAAAATCCAGTTCACAAGTGGTTTTTCTTTTTTCTTTTTTTTTTTTGCAAAATTATGTCAATTTCCCCATAAATTGGAGAGACCATGTCAGTTTTCTGTATTGCACATAGACACTACACAGTGCTGTGTGTCTATACTCCTTTAATGCAGAAAGATACAAATTTTAGCTCAGTGGCACAAATTAAGATTCATAACTTTAATCCTGATGTTTCTGTTTATATGAAGCTTGTAGGAGAATTTCCATTAGTTTTGGCATTCATTTTCATTCTTGCATTTTGTAACATACCAACTATTAAAAAAAATAAAAAAGGATGAAGAGCTTTAAAAAATAACCAACCAGCCACCTGAAATAAAAATCCTTAATTATTTTGATAACAGAAGCATGGTTTTTCTCTCCCACTTCTTTTTTTCCCCCTCCTTCTTCCCTTTTAAAGGAATTTGCTGCCTGTGGCAAACAAACCTCCTTGAGGCTCCCTGTTGTGTGCGTGGTGTCAGGCGGCTGGAGCAGGAGACACTGCCACAACTGCTACCCTTTTAGCTGGATGTGGCCATGCAGTAGGTGGCCAAATCTGTTTGGCTTTCACTGAGATCTGTGAATTCCCTGCATCCAACCAACTTGTCAAATTAAAACCTTGCCTGCTCTGCGCTGAAGAACAGACGTGCGGTGGAAGCTTCTTGCACTCTAGCCCTTTGTCACCAGCACGCTGAGCTCCCAACATCTGCTCGCTGGACTCCGCTTTTGCACCTTGTTCATTTATAATGCAGCGAACCTCAGCTTCCTCAGCCCAGGAGCTAACGTGCCCCTGGTTTAAAAAAAGAAATTCAGAAAAAGGGACGTCGGGTGGGGAGGGGAAGAGAAATTGAGGCTCTAATGTCTACGTTCCTCACCGATTGGGGAATAAATATATTTTTAAGTGGGGGGGGTTGTTGGATGGTACTTTTTTATCCCAGTAATGCTTTCTTGTACAGTGAATTGTTGACTTTTTTTCCATGCTTTAGATTTATTAGACATGTGTCAAGTTGTCAGCCTCCTACCGCTTGCATTTGTGTCCACCTTGCAAACAGCAGGGAAAAATATTTTTTCCCTTCTCTCTCTCTCTTTCTCTCTCTCCCGTGAATGTTCACTTCTTGGCAGCTCTGAAACAAATTTTGAACAGTTGCTGTTCCTATTGATAGCAGTAGTTTGATGTTAAAAAAAGGGGGTTTTATTTTCCCCCAAGTTTCTGACATATACTGTCATATCATCTCACATCCTACCCTGATGCATCAAAACTAAACCAAACCAAACCAAGGGAAAAAAAAAAAGCAGAAAGAGGGGGAGGGCATAAACCAGCATGTTCACACAGCTCCTGAGCCACCGAAGAACACCCGCCCATCTGTTCACCATTTCAGTCCCTTTGTTCTATCTTTATTATATGTATTCTTCAATAAAATGAATTCCTGCTACTTTGACGGCATTTCAACACATGCCTCTTAGTCTGCGTTTGAACTGTCTGCAAGGATCTCCTCGCTCCCCTCCTCTCGCTTGCCGTCAGCGGCTGAGCCGAGGAGGTACCTGCCAGACGAGCCAAGCCGGGGGGATGAAGCCTCCGAGGCAGCGAACGGCTCCCGGCAGCAGGACCGGGGTCTCTGGGAAATCATTCCAGGTGGGGAATCCTGCTGAGACGGGCCCACGTACTCAGAATGAAATAGTGTGTGTTACGTGTTTGCTGCCATCTGAATTCCATCCGTGCCGAGGCACCTCTGTAAGGGGCAGGGCTCTCTGTGCAGATACCAGATATTTCTTTCAAGCTGACAGAACAAATGCTTAGATTTGATATTTTTGCCCATTTTAAAGACCAGATGTCCACTCTCACACACCAAATTGCATGTGTCTGCTTATCTAACCTTCGGGTGGCTAAATTTTAGCCACAACTGTCCCTAGCTGCTAGTGCTTCCTTTCCTTTCCTGACCCCTCTCCTTCTGTTCCAGTCATGCACCTTCACAAATACAAAAATGTCCTGTAGGAAGAACAGGTCTGAGATCTTTAGCGGTTGGACTTGATGATCTTAAAGGTCTTTTCCATCCTAAACGATCCTATGATTCTATGATCTTAGCTGCCCACCTGGCTATCTGATTACGTCTGTCTCTTGTCATGCAACTGTATTCCTAGAAACAGACTGTCTTACGACAGAGGATCTGGAACGGCACGGAAATGTCATTTTTGTGAGTTGCCGCCTCCCAGGTGCACCCTGTTAAGGAGAAACACAAACTAGGTGAAATGAGGTACCCCAATACACTTTGCTTTGGTTCATGTAACAGCTGCAAGAGAATTCAAATCATTAAGTGTCAGGCAGCCTAGGCCTCAGTGCCTTAGGTAGAGAAGATTTGTCACTAGGTCAGCCAAGAGGGGCCACTGCTAGAAGAAAACACCCCAATCTGCACAATCAAGTTTTTTTTCCTTGGACAAAGAACCCTTAAACCAAGGACTGCCAGTCTCCAAGGAACCGGCACTGTTCTGCCCTATGTCCAGGTT
>NW_009260128.1:1713744-1722644 GCF_000687185.1 Egretta garzetta
CCCCCCCCCAGGGACGCCAGTGCGATGGCACATGACCAAGCCAGCTCTGTTCCCGTGCAGACCTGCCTGCCCGTGAGCAAACGACCACTTAAGGAAGCTTTGCGCTCTGTGTGTCCCCAGAGCGGTGCAAACTGCAGAGCAAATGGAAATTGCGCCGATCCAAACACTCTTCCACACCTGGCGTTTCATTACGCTGCAGATACGCAGCTCCAGAGGTATGGGTAGCACTTCCCTTCCATCCAGAAGCACTTTGCACCCTCTGCCTAATGTCTTACAGCAGTGGCAGCTGTCTGGGGGTAGGGAGGACATGCCCATTTGTTTAGCTACAATTAACATTCATCTGCTGTAATGATTCATCGGGTGATAAAGCAGTGATGAAATGTAACTTTCAGGCTCATCAGAATACATCACCTTCTATGTGGCAAGTCAGAAATCCCCACCACAGGAGAACCTGCGAGTGGTGGCGTTCTCCATCCCCAGGGGCACATTCCTCCCCTTCCCAAATGCAAAAGCCTGGAAATGCCATTGCTGTGCTGACAGAAGGATTCATGCAGCATCTCTGTTTTCACTGCAGCTGAATTCGCTCCTGCTGTAGGTTGAGCCTGTGTGGAATATTATGAACATCTCCACATGTACATTACACCCCAACTCATTGGCTGCTATTTGCTCTGGAGACTAAACATTCGATCTGCCAGCAATCACATTATTGTGCCAGCCAAAATGCAAACCTGAACCATATGGGCAGAAGAGGGACCCATTGCTTCCACACTGCTGTCTCTATTCTTATCCCTCCAGTTCCCCGATGTTGAAACAGACCATCCATTTCCACATGATATTATGAAGCGGAGTAAGAAAGGAGCTATTTGAGAAAATTACTCTGTTTATTAAAAAATAAAAAGTCTCTATGAAAAATGTTTACCCACTGTTTACCCATCAAACATAAGGTTTCATGCACAGACACAAAAAAAATGCAATAGAATAAATACAAGACATTTAGAAATCTGTGCTGCAGATTTTGCCAAAAATGGAGCAACAGAAGCTCACCCTGCCTGAGGGAATGACTGACTGGCTGAGGATACATCCCATTGGAGCGGGCTGAGTTTAGGGCAAGCAACAGGGCAGACAAAGGGAAAGGTAAAGTATCTGTTAGAGAGGAGAAAATACGGTTTCATTAAGCTGGAGCTCATATCACTTAAAATTAAATTCGCAGCTGGACTTTCAAAGTCAGCCTCTGCAGCTCTGGGTGCACTTTTGCAGACATGGCTTGGAACCCCGTTGTGCAGAAAGGTAACGCAGTGCCCAGCCCCGGCTTCTGTCGTGTCCTGTTTATTCTCAGGAGTAGTGTTCATAGGTAGCTGGAAGAAGTACCGTGCCACGGCATGCTGTGCCATGCTGTGCTGTAGCACAGGGCATACCAGCTGCTAGGGAGCTACTGGGGAAATGGGGACCTTCTGCTGAATGGGACAGGGCCCTGGTAACAAAGGACACAGAAAAGGCCAAGGCACTCAATGTCTTCTTCACCTCGGTCTCTAGTGGGAAGGTCTGGAGCGAGGAAGACTTACCCTCAGTGCAGGTTAGGGAACATTTAAACAAACTGGACAGACAAGTCCATGGGCCCTGATGAGATGCACCCAAGTGTTGGCTGATGTCATTGCGAGGCCGCTCTTGATTATCTCTGAAAGGTCATGGCGATCGGGGGAGGTTCCTCAGCACTGGAAGAGCGCAAATGTCACTCCTATCTTCAAGAAGGGCAAAAAGGAGCCAGGAAACTTACAGGCAGGCCAGCCTCACCTCAATCCCCAGGAAGGTGATGGAGCAGCTAATCCTGGAAACCATTTCCAGATATTTGAACGATAGGAAGGTGATCAGGAGCAGTCAGCACAGTTTTATCAAAGGGAAATTATGTCTGACCAACCTGATAGCCTTCCATGATGAGATGATGGGCTTGCTGGGTGAGGGGAGAGCAATGGATGTGGTTTATCTCTAGTAAGGCTTTTGACGCTATCTGTTGTTAACATCCTCACAGACAAGCTGGTGAAGTATGGGCTAAATATATGAGACAGTGAGGTGAACTGAGAACTGGCTGAAGTGCTGGGCTGAAAAGGGTTGTGATCAGCAGCTCGAAGTTCATCTTGAAGCCAGTCACTAGTCACTAGCCAGCCCCAGGGCTGATACTGGGACCAACGCTGTTTAACCTTTTCATTAATCACCTGGACGATGGGACAAAGTGCACCCTCAGCACATTTGCAGATGATGCATAACTAGGAAAACTGGTTGACAGTCCAAATGGTTGTGCTGCCATTCAGAAGGACCTTGACAGGCTGGAGAAATAGGCCAACAGGAGCCCCATGAAGTTCAACAAAGGAAAAAACAAAGTCCTGCACCTGGGGAGGAACAACCCCATGCACTAGTACACCCTGGGGACTGACCACCTAGAAAGCAGCTTGGCAGAAAAGGACCTGGGGGCCTTGGTGAACAAGTTGACTATGAGCCAGCAATGCACTCTTGCAGCAAAGAAGGCCAACAGCATCCCGGGGTGCATCAGGAAGAGCTTTGCCAGCAGGTGTAAAGGGAGTGATCCTCCTCTTCTACTGAGCACCAGTGAGAAGACATCATCTGCAGTGCTGTGTCCAGTCCTGGTCTCCCCACTACAAGAGAGATAGGGACATACAGGAGTGAGAGCAGTGAAGGGTCACTAAGGTGCTTAAGGGCTCAAAGCATCTGGCATGTGAATAGAGGCTGAGAGAGCTGGGACTGTTCAGTCTGTAAAAGAGGAAGCTCGGGGGGAGGATCTCATCAATGTGTATACATACCTAGTGCAGGGATCAAAGCAGACAGAGCCAGGATTTTCTCAGTGGTGCCCAATTAGTGGGACAAGAGGCAATGGGACAAACTGAAATACAGGAAATCCCACCTCAACACAAGAAAAAACTTTTTTTTTCTGTGAGGGTGATCAAGCACTGCCACCAATTGCCAAGAGACGTTGTGGAGTCTGCAGCCTTGGAGATATTCAAAACCCAAGTGGACATGACCCTGAGTAGCCTCCTGTAGCTGACCCTGCCTGAGCAGGGGTTTGGAGTAGATGACTTCCAGAAGTGCCTTCCAGCCTGAGCTGTTCTGTGGTCTTGTACCTTGCATATCACTCCAGCTTTTCAGGAGCACAGAAAATATAAATCTACGTTAGATACAAGACTGATCCAGGCCAGCACCTGGTGGTGGCTTTTGGCAGATTCTCTGAAAGCTAAATATTCATCATGCATGCAAAACTGAGGACTTCGGTGTTAACAGCCAGACTTTCAGGTCTTCCCAAATCTTCAGGCAAAGCTGGACCTTAAAAAACCCTTCAAGGATCTGGGCCTTGGAGTGTGATCAACACTTCACCAAAGTTTGAGGCTGTACATTGACTTCCTTGGGCTTTGGATCAGGCAGTCTCTTAATGATTGTTTCCTCTGGAAAAAAAAATGCTGGAGGAGAACTGCAATCTTTCTGTTTAAAATAGGTAAAAATTAATGCCAATCAGGTAATACAGATGTGTGCACCCACACAGAGACAAGTTCTTTCTCTGAACACAGAGCTTAAATTACTTGTAGTGGTATTTGAAAAACAAGTGAGACATATCTCAGACTCAGGAGATATGCTTGAAACCAGGCAAAACTGATTTTTTTTTCATATTCACTGCCAGATATTGCACAGTTACATGGCTATATGCAGATAGAAGACAATGTGCATCTTATCATGCCAGTGATAGATTCCACACTGGCTTTAAAGGAATAAATCATTAATTTAAACAATGGATTTTCTGTTTACAACACAAGCCTTTAAAAATATTTCACTCCCAGCTCAGCAGAAAGAAAAAAAAGGCCTTTTAATATGTGGGCCAATCTGATAAAGGCTTCTTTGGACATGTAGGCATGATTTTAGTCTGTTTAATTTTGTTTGCTTGTTTTTTATTTAAATCAGTAGTAGTTTTGTCAATGGTGCATTGTAGACAAATGCAGAAGATTTTAAAAGAAATTAAAGGAGAAACAGCATTTCTCCCTCTTTTTTCTACATGTAACAACGTATCTTGAAGCTCTGATGAGCAGGAAATGGGATTCCAGCTGGTGCCAGCTGCTACCGAGGTTCTGTACAGCAATGCTGTTCAGCACCTGCAGAGCCTTAATCCTGATACAGGGGACCTAGAGATGATAATTATTATAATAACAATAATTAATTGTCTCCTTATTATGGACCCCAAATTCTGCCAACATTATTTACAGGGGTCTATTGCTCTCTTACTGGAAAAAGAAACTTTCTGAGGTTGGGATAACCCCAAATGTCCATGTCCTAATATGGTGGAACCCTGACCTAAGCCCAGACCTTTAAAACTGTGTAAGTAATGAGAATAATGTAGCAATGAATACCAAGAGGAATATTGTCCCAGAGGTATCCTGGAACAATGTTATTAAGCCCTAGAACAAATCCAGAGCTGAGGAGTTTTGAAGAGGAACTGTGGGTCTGGATTGACAAAATGGTGAGCTTTTGCAGAGCAGTTTTTTAGAAGCATCCAAAGAAGTCCATGTGGCTTTGAATTCAAATCAGACTAAAAACCTGAGGAACCAGTTCGGAGAAAGAATTGATCAGATACTCTTCCTCATGAAAAAAGTAAGAGGAGCTCAAATCTGAGGTCCACGTCTTGGACCTTTTTATTACTTTAATTAAAACTAATCTGTTTGCATCCTCCTACATTCTTATTTCATTGCCAGGATCTGACTGGGAACATTAGACTAAGTGAATCAGACTGCTTGGTGATTATCCAGCTGGAATATTGTATTTCTCTCTTGTTGCCATCTCTGTAGTTTAGTGGTCTTAAGATGAGGCATGTGGTCCCTCTTCGGGTCCCACAGAAAGGTCATTTTTAGAATGAAGCAGTTGGAGATGGGGGCAAGGAAGCAGAAGATGATACTCACAAAATATTCTTCCTCCTCAGAAGCAGTCCAAAAGAGTGGATAAACTGAGTAATCACCATTCTAGCTAAACAATTTTCTAGCATTTGATTAATGTTTAGATTCGCAGAGCTGGGAAAGACAAGTAAACAAGTCAATTCCCTGACTCATGATATGATGCCTCTGAGCATCAGACCAAATGTTAATGATTAAGTTAATTTAGTAGATATAATCAAGAAGTCCACCTTTGTCTATTACTAGCAGTTCTATTATTCATTAGCCCTTTACCACTTGCAGTTAGGAAACATTGCCTTTAGTTGTGTTTTTTAAAAAATATTAACTAGAACAAGGCTTAAGAAGAGCCAAAGCAAAGGACCACCCATGATAAAAGACCTTGAAGATTTCCCCCAAATGAATTCTAGCAACTAAGCAAACTTCTGATAGTTTCCAGTTTAGATAGAGTCATTTGTGAGAAATGAGAAGACACCTGGTGAACAAGTTAACTGGCTGAGTGACTGTTCAGAAGAACAAAAAAACCACAAAAATTTGCCTTACCCCAGATATTGCCTTTGTTTTGATTCAGTTGTCCAAAGGCAAGGAGAGCAGCGCTTATTTCCAGGTTGGATAAACAGCACTCCGAGAACTCTCTGCTGTGATGGAGATATTCCGACATTGCTTTCCACTATATGCTTAAGCACCATTTAAGCAAATATTCCAGACAATTGCGTCATTCCTTAGACTGTTTAAAAAAAAAAAAAAAAAAAAAAAAAGCAAGAGCAAAAGCTATGTGAACACAGTCAAAATAAATTAGCTTACTATTTGATTATTCAATTAATATCCAAGTACTTTAATTAATTAGCATTCTTTTAGGGGAAGGAGGGATAGCCTTCCTGATTAAAATCCTTTATCCTGCACAGAGAACATATAGGCATGCCCCTGTTCACTGTCCTCCTGATCCTGAATGTGGGGCCTAAGAAAATTTCTTCATTGCCTTGTAGCCCTTTGTATCAGGTTGAAAATATCCACTCATGGGCATTTGTGGCAGCAGAGAGACATCTGCACGGGGTCTCAAACTGCTGGAGAATGCAGACCACATCCATCTGAGGGGTCACTTAGGTGGAATTAGCAAGATAAAAAGAATGTCGCTGGCCATTTATATATGTGGGAGATGAATTTACAGAGAGTTTGCATCAACTTTATTGTTTGGATTTTCCCTTTATCTATAGGCAGATTCAAATGGAAGTATTGCCTGGCTTGAAACAGGAGACTCCGTAAACACATCCCTCAAAATTTTCATTCTTAATGTATCAGTAGCTTTTCAGTTCATTACAGTGTTATTAGTCAGTCTTCATAAAAGAGCTATGCATCTTTATTAAAAATGGAAGTTCACATCATTTTATGTTCCCATAAAAATGGGTGGTGGTAGCTTTGATTAATTTGCAAGAGCAAAAGCTATGTGAACACAGTCAAAATAAATTAGCTTACTATTTGATTATTCAATTAATATCCAAGTACTTTAATTAATTAGCATTCTTTTAGGGGAAGGAGGGATAGCCTTCCTGATTAAAATCCTTTATCCTGCACAGAGAACATATAGGCATGCCCCTGTTCACTGTCCTCCTGATCCTGAATGTGGGGCCTAAGAAAATTTCTGTTGTGCCTTGTAGCCCTTTGTATCAGGTTGAAAATATCCACTCATGGGCATTTGTGGCAGCAGAGAGACATCTGCACGGGGTCTCAAACTGCTGGAGAATGCAGACCACATCCATCTGAGGGGTCACTTAGGTGGAATTAGCAAGATAAAAAGAATGTCGCTGGCCATTTATATATGTGGGAGATGAATTTACAGAGAGTTTGCATCAACTTTATTGTTTGGATTTTCCCTTTATCTATAGGCAGATTCAAATGGAAGTATTGCCTGGCTTGAAACAGGAGACTCCGTAAACACATCCCTCAAAATTTTCATTCTTAATGTATCAGTAGCTTTTCAGTTCATTACAGTGTTATTAGTCAGTCTTCATAAAAGAGCTATGCATCTTTATTAAAAATGGAAGTTCACATCATTTTATGTTCCCATAAAAATGGGTGGTGGTAGCTTTGATTAATTTCTTCACGTACAGTGAACTTTACAGCAAATTGGACAGTGTAATTCAATTCCTATTTCTGTGGATTTTTTTTTTTTGTTGGTAGAAAATTGATATAATTCATATGTAATCGTATTGCCTTTGCAAGAGATATTTAAGAAATAATATCCTGAGGTAATGATTGCATGGCTTAATTATTAATACCATACTTTCAGGCATGACAATGTGCACTCCTTTTATCAAGCTTGGCTTCTATCAAAAAAATATTTCCCCTATCCACAGTTTGTTACTTGCTGTAAAGTGTATCCACCTTTTACACATGCATGCACATAGGTGTGTGTGGAGCCAGAGTGCCTGATATTAGCGTGCTTCTCTTCAGAGTAAGTAAGTTCTAATATTGGAAAGGGTGGATGGCTAAAGGATAAAAAGAAAGCCAGCTCAGTAGCAAAGCAGAATTATATGCACAGATTTCAAGCAAGGTGGGAGGGCAATTTTGAAACTGTGTTTGTTGGAAATGGGGATTTGCTGGCTTAGGATAACTACTGAATCCCTAAGGAAGGTTAGCTAGCCACAAATGGACCTCACTGGGAAATCCAAGGGGACAGTCCAGCATCACTGTGAGGTCTAGAAGCTCCAGTGTTCCCTCAGGCTATATGAGAGGTCTGGTTAGGTCTTTTTGATAATCAGATTATCCCAGTCTGCTGGGTAATCTTTAGCGATGTTGGGAACTGACTGTTCCTGTATTTACAGTTCTGCCTTGAGGGATGGAAGAAAACTCTCCATCCAATCAGAGACAATGCAATATACCTTTATTTCTCTGTTGTTTTATGCTTAAGCCTCTGTTGGTATTGAAAATTGCTTTCCTCTACTTCCTCTCTTACCTTTCTGTGATCACTTCGTAAGGCCAACCCACTGAAATGAGAGAAAATATAAAAGGTACCGGACACACACAGAATGGGTGTTCACAGACAACGTTCATAAGTGATGCTTTACCATCAACCCATTTTGTCTTACTGCTGAGGCAAACCCCTCCAACCAAGCCTCCCTTGAAAAACTGTGGACAATATCTACTATTTTTATGGAAGATGAAGGCCTTCCCAGCATAATTTGATAATTGTCTGATGCTGTCAGCCACCACAGTGGGACCCTTTTGCATATAAACCACAGAAAATCCAGTGAACATATCTACTGAAGTTCAAGTTATAGAAAGAAGTACCTACACAGAATAGCAGCAGACATACTTCTTCATAAAACTAGTTGCTGTGATGTCTGACTGTATAGACTATTTTTTAATACAGTAGATATGACTTGTATGTGGAGGTCAATCCCAGGAGATCTTACCAGGACATTTCCCTTACTTACATCTTCATCAACCAATAAAAGCATTTGGGTGAAAAGATATTCTTGCAATGTTCTGGGTATTGCTGGTGAACCTACAGAAAAAACAAAAACCATAAGAAACACTGCCTTAACCAGGCCCAAAATGCTCTGTTAGAGGGATGGTCTTAAAAGAGCACCTGTCAGTCTCTGCTATCGTAACTAAATGGAGGGAAAAACGAAGAATAGCAAGCAGACAAATGCTAAATCATGCTGGTATTTACAGATCAGTATTGACAACTGTAAATGAACCTGAAAACCAATTAGAAAGCAAGACGTTCCTTGCAGGACAAATATCTTAGGTTCTGGGCATGATAGAAGCCAAGTTGGGTCCATGGGACTTCTAATTTCTAAGTAAACTTCAGGGGCAGGATCAGGCAGAATGGGTCACAACGATACTAGGTGGAAGGGTTATTTCCAGCCTTCATCCCCCTAGGAGTGGCACGCTGTCTAATCACACTCAGATAAACGAAGTAGAAGAGAATGAGAATTTTAATGACTCGGCGTACCTACC
>NW_009260128.1:1722679-1734853 GCF_000687185.1 Egretta garzetta
CCCAGCAGGCCAGTCCCATATGAGAATCTTTAATTTCTGTTGGACATTTGTGGAGCCTCTTCTCAGCAGCAATGCTCTGCGTGTCTGAGTAGCACAGAGCTGAATGCAGATGGAAAGACATCTTCCACCAGTACCTCTGATTCACCTGGGCTTCGGCTCACAGTAATCAAGGAGCTTATTGAGCTAACTAGAAAAAGTCATGAATAAATGATATGATTCGAAGCGATGCATTTATCATATCCATAGTAGGTTATCTTATTTGCTTATGTCATATTCCACTTGATTGTGTTTGGAGCTTATATACATTCCTGTGTTCAGATATAAACTAGTAAGTGGAAAACTATAAAATTGTGACTATGTTAGGCCTAAGAAATAAAGAAATATATATGTTCACCTTCAAAGTATCACTCTGGTACATTTTGCTATTACATTCTGTTCTTCTGAGAAAGACTGTAAGTCGCAAAATGCCAGGCAATACCCAGCATATCATATTTAAAGAAAACACAACCATTTCTCTCATCCATACTGGAGCTTCACAGTTTGTGGAAATCTTTTATTATTTCAAAACAGTAGCTCCCGCTTTCTGTTTGAAAGGAATTTTCTTATGCTGGCATATTAGTCAAAATATTTATAATAAGGGTAACCAAAATTTTTATTGTCCATGTGAGCTCTTGACAACTCACTTGCTCTTTCCAGAGACTTACTGATCCCATAAAAACAAAAACCTTCCAGCCTCAGTCCATGGGCATCTGGGGTTTGCAAACTACTTCCAAAGAGCCTTTAAAAGGGTTGGGAGGAAAGCAAACCAATTGTCATGAGACTTAAATTCACTGTATAGGTCCCAAACCTCTACTGTAAAATTTGGAGGGGGTTGAAAACCACAATTAGTTCAGGTGTTTAAGTGCAATTGAGGCCTCATTCTTTTCTTGCTTATATTAGTCTAGGTTAAAAATAACTCCCTTTAAACCAGTTGGTGTTGTCACTTTGAGGTAGAAGGGCCTAGTTATACCATCACACCCGTACTCATACATCACAGGTAAGGCTTGTCATGCCAGATAAGACAATCAGTTTGCCATATCCCGTACCTGGTGCCTAATACTAACCAGTGCTTGTTGCATTAGAAGAAAATCGCTGTTTGTGCAATGCTGCACAGGGGGAGACAAATTCCTTCCAGTTTCCCACGGTAATCCTCTTATGCCAGAGGCAGATTGTATGATCAACCTTTGATAAGTATTTTTTCCTCACGTATTTCCTGACTCTTCCACTCACTGTGGCCCTGAATCAGCAAGGTGCTTAAGCACAGGAGCAGTCCGCACTGGCGCTACTTAGGTTCCTGAAGTTGTGCATGTGTGAGGTCTTTGCTGAATCAGTTTTTGAGTTGCTTTTCAATCCGGGCATAAAGAAGTTAGTGGAAATCCTCTGTGCAGCGGCTCAATGCCACGTACAAATATGGTACAATGAAAGAATAGGCTAACTTTGTTCTTAACGTGTCTTGTTTTGCAGTGAGCCAAGATCAGACAAAACATGTGTTGTGCTACCATTTTACACGTGGGTGATGCATCTCAACAAATTAATCGGTTTGAATTCCCTAAGATCATTGCACTGATATCAGTGCTGGTAAAAGCCTACTTAAATAACAAAATTACTGTACGTAACAGAGCAGAGCACTGACCCTGAATTTGGCCTGTAACAATAACCAAATCAAGATGTGAAAATATAGTAATGCCATGCTATGCCCAGTTAGGCCGGGTGAGGAGGAATTAAGTTCAGAGGACTATTTAGGCAGCTACATTCTCCCGTGTGAGAACTGTATAGGGAGAGCTCTTTAATACACAATGCACTGAGTGAGTTGCCTAATAAGACAAAAGGCAAATAAACACAATTCATGTTGAGAGAGGTACAGAGCAGAGAAGATGAACTAGGAAACCCAGGTAGGACGTTAGAAGACATCTTTAACCTGTACACAGTGGACTGCTTCAGTTCTCTAGGAGGAAAAAAACCCGAGCATCTGTGGGAACTTCTTTGTTATTAGTACTGTTTCAGAAGCCGTTTTGTAAAATGGGATACAAGCACTTGCCAAACGCGAGGGGAGTGGTTTCCACTTTGGTCTTTGTGTTTGTTGTTTCTGCACTGGCAACAGAACGGAATTCATAGCAGCAGCGAAGCAAAGACAGCTCTGAGTTATACTGTAATTCACTGCTAGAGATTTATGAATATTATTTTCCTGTAAAATCCAGCATTTTTCGCTTTACTACCTGTAACCTGCAAGTGGCGTAAAGCTGTGTACCTAGCAGGATTCCCTATTGCAGCGAGTGCCAAACACCAGTGTAAGAATTGCACTACATGCACATGTGGTTATACAGTATGCATAAATTGTGCCTTTATGTTTAACTTGTCTAATCAGCTCACCATATCAAAACTTAATAAGTAGCTGCTTCTCATTTAAAGGTCTAGTAAAACTGCAATTACTGTGGCTGTAAGATGCCTTGTTTCGAAAAGAGCATTAAATAGTTTTATAGATATGGTTAGAAGCACTTGTGTAGTTGTTTTTATGAAAGTGAATGAGTTCATTAATAATGGGAGTCAGAGACAGAAATATAAGTTCAGAGTTGGTGAAGTAGTCTGCCTTTGCATCCCTTCCTTACAGGTTATCCTTAAAGCGTAAGCCACTTCTGCCTCCATGCAGAAAGCCGACCGTGGCCAGATCCCGATAACCCCCCTGCAGGTGATGTTTTGTAAGCTACCCTTCCTCGCAGGGGTAGAACTGAAGGCTTTGATTATCATTTCTGTGTGCTTTTCCACCAGGAAAAAATGAATTGTCTTCAGTGCAGTTACTCTGAATTTAATTCAAAACCGTGACCTGAAGCCTCTTCTTCACAGTGAGACTATATTAAAAAAAAGGAAAAAAAAAAGGAAGTCTTATTATTATGCTCATGAACTAATGAGCTACATGTCATACCATGTGTGCCAGGGGACTGGCAGTGCTCTTCAGCCATGGTAACTGCGAGCAAGATACCTGATTCGGAGATGAACTGATGGGGGGACACGGAGCAGAGTCTTGCTGCTCCTCCATAGGCATCAGGGATCTTCCCATTGGCTTCAGCGGATTCTGGTCCTGGTCCCAGGGAGACACGTCTTTATTTTCTCTCTGTAAAATCTGGGAAATGGGTATCCTGCCCGATGAGGGTTCAAGCTCCCATGTCACCTTCTCTTCTAGAAACTCCTGTGGGGCACCTGAAACCAGCACTGAGCCCAGGGCAGCAAACTTCCCGCCTCTAAGTGTGCACCGAAGGGAAACCATCGCTTTAGATATTGGTACCTTAAATTAGACTTCTCTGTATCTCTGCAGACACTGTTGGCCAAATCTGTATATTTTTAAAATGTATTTTTTGAAAAAGGAAATCTCAGATTTACTGTAAATGCAGACGAGGGAGGAAAGAGCAGATGGGCAATGTTTAAGTTACAAACCTAAGGGAAGCTTTTTCATACAATACTCTTAAACTGCAGCTCTTAAAATAAAGAAAGATTTTCTGTTTTCCACAGTGACTCACTAAACCTTTATTTAGACAGTTGGTAAAAACACCACATCACATAATTCACTGTTTCTTTTTTTTCCTTTTTTTCCCCCTTTTGCTCAGTTGCAGTTTAGAACTATGATGTTTTCCCTTTTAAAGGGAGGCAGAAATATACATTAAGGCATTTTGCCTTTTATTTTTTATTGGCAACCTAAATGTAGTTTGGAGTGGCTAATATTCCTGCTCAGACCCACAACACAGCACCCTCTGGTGCGCATATTAAATGGGAGCATTAGAATTGTTATGAGGGTTTTGTTCATTTTGTGGCAGACATTTTTCAGAGATGAGTTTTCATTCTCATTCAGAAATTCAAGACCAAAAAGCAGGACCCAGACCATAATGATTTGGAATAAAGAGATCGTCTTACCCTTCGAGCAACTCTCTCAGCATGCTTCTTGCAGGGGCTCTAGCTGTTTGCAGAGCTGGACAACTTCCTTCCCACATAACTGGTTCATGATGATTATTTGTCTTCAGAAAGGCTATGAGTTGTGTAGTAGCTGCTGTTTGCTCTCAGCCAACCTGCTGCTGGGTGATAATGAACACCTTTACCCCACCAAAAGCCAATGGCAATGGAAAACACTCAAATTTTGGAAGCAATGCTTAAAACCAACAGTGGATTTTCATGCAGGGCTGTGCTAGGACATGGTTACTGACTTCGTGGGATTTTGCCCATTGATTGCTGCTAGCCTGATGCCAGAAGATTTTGGGCACCCCAGTTTATTTCTTGAGAAACAAATTAAGGGCATGAGCACTCCTCTGCATACAGAAAGCACACATAAAATTATACAGGTTTTCGGGTATCAGGTGAAGCACTGTTAAAGCAGGTTGCTTTAAGGTCTCATCTAATGATTTCTGGGCATCCAAACTTCTGTTGTAGGCGCTACTCATGGAAGTTGCTACTTCCAATCACTTTCCTTGCTAGAACATTGCCAGGGTCTATGGCTCCTTGAATGCTGAAAACAAGCTTAAGTCAACCTTTAGCTGGTAGAAGCAACTTAGAAATGAAGACAACTCAAAACCTCTAGGGGATCCAAGTTGCTTACACTATGCCTGCATAAGAAAAACCTTGCTCCTTGCATTGAAAGTTATTCTAGTTAAGAGTTTATGTATGTGTGTATATATATATATATATATATAAATAAATATATAAAAAAATCTTCTCAGAGATACTGCATTGGTCCCCATGGGTCTCTCTTCTCCATAGCTGTGTGTTTTCTGCTTTTCTACATTTAAAGCCAGATTCTGCCACAGACAGTTGAGTTCAGTGACTGAAGAGAAGAGCTGCACGTGAATATCTAAGGAGATAACACGACCTTTGGTCATCTCATGATTTGGTACATTGCCTGTTAGGCAACTGGAGGGACTAGCTCTGATAGGAGCCACATGGGCCTAGTGAGACGCTGGGAAAATACAGAAAATATATAAGAAGTTAACGTATAGTTTAAGAAAGCAGGAAATAGCCTTACTTGAAAGAATACCAGCCTGACTGAGAGGTTTAGTAAAACCTGAAGATTGTAAAATAAATTTAAAAAAAAAAAAAAAGAAAGGAAAAAAGGTGGAGCTGTTTTACTTAGGAAAACAGCAAATTTTCACTGGGGCCCATTTGGAAAAGCTGATAACCTTTCCCAGAAGCTTGATGTACCCCCTCTTCCTTGTGAAAAGCCATGCTCATTTGCAGAAATCATCAAATAAAAAAGGTTCCATTTCTGGGTAGAGCATGAATACTTGTGGTACTAACATCTGTGGTGGCCTTTCAATTTACTAGACCAAAAGCAAAGAACAGGAGGAATTGGGCCAGTCTAGTGGTTGAGAGTCTTTATGGCGTCCAAACCACACGAGGCCTCACTTGTGTTGTTTGCATTAATTTTTTACTTGGGGTGGTTCTGAGAAAAAAAATCTGGCTTTTTCTTAGAAGTAGCATATCCGAGATACGATGCTTTTATGAACTACTGCACATCATGTCTCCTATGTGTTTGCATTTCCCAAGATGCTCCAGTATCATCCTCAGCATTTCAGAAAAGATATATGTAAAGACTACAGACAGAAAAACATGACAGAAAGTCATATTGGCCAGAAGGGTGAATAGTGGGAAATCAGAATCCCTTCTGTCTGCAGGTATCCAAATCCTCCCCACCTTTGGGTGCCTCTGCTGTGCTGCTCATGGATTTATGAAAATAATAATCCATTTTACTTGTCAAGAATCCTTCTCTTTGAAGATGACCGGCTCAGAATTGATCATGGGTTTTCTTCCTTTGACATACAGCTGGTTTCTTCTAAAATTTCAGCTCTCTTCAGCACGGCTCAGTCTTCCTCGGTGGTTCCTGCTGCCCACACTCACCCATCGTTTCCCCTGGCCTCAGTGGATAGCTTCACGGAGCAAATCTGAAGAAGGATAGCTGAGACTGATGCCGAGTTAGGAAACATTTAATCTTCATGTAGCTGGAAAGTAAATGACCAGCTGTTTCTCATGGTTAATTAATAGCACATGCTTTGCAAAGTGAAGTGCATCTTACAGGCTGGAGTCTCCTCTGGCTTTACAGCAGTGTGACTCCGAACGGCTCCTGTGGAGCCGCTCCAGCTTTTTCACAGGGAAAATAGATTCAGGTCCAGTGAATGGAAATTAGTGTTCATGTAAGGTGGTCCAGCTGACCGTGATGTTTTCATTCAAAGTACCTAAATGCTGAGTTCCCAGAACCAGTGCCCGAAAATGTGGAAGTGGGTTTGGTAAGTGTTTCTGGAGAAACTGGAATAAACCCAGCATTTCCCTAAGAATATTTAGTCTTCTTTTCAGCACTGTGGGAGGTTTGGGCTGCTGCTTTGCACATTTTTTAAGTGCCTTTCCCTTTGAGACACCTAGGGCAAAGGCCTCAGGCACTGATATTATCTGTTTTCCTAAGAAGAGTTTTTTCATACCACATGAAAAAAAAAAAAAGCTTCTGTGGTTTGCCAGTGACTGCCATGGTCTCTGTGTGTAAAAACTCCCACTGTCATCACTGAAGAGCTCCATGTAGAATAAGTATAGCCCATGCAATATGGATTCATGAACACAGTAAGTCATGCAGGGCCTGTAATGGCTCAGAAGATACCCAACCATGCCAGGTCTGGTGGGCAAGTTGAGAACCAGAATAAAACAACCAGTGTAGACAAAAGAGAGTCTGAAGTCTTAGCTACCAAACTGAAGTCTAAGAGAAGACATATATTAGAATTCTCTCAGAAGTAACTTTGGTATATGTACACTGAAATATATAAAATATATTTTTTTTAATCCTCTCCCCAAAGTGCTTTGAATCCAGCATCTGGGGTCGCTTTGCCAGTCACTGAAAAGATGCCTAGAAAGGGCAAAAGGGTGCTTGATGTGCTTGATACTGAAAGGCAGAATTCATCCAGTAGCTGAAGTGCTTAGGGCAATGTGCATTTTCCAGGTGTAATGGGGACGGTGTTAGGTAACAGGAGGAAGAACTGTTTCACACTCTTGCATCACCCTGCAGAGCTCTGACCCGCCCTCATAAACCCCACAGCGTGCCCCTAGGCTCGCAAACATGCAAGACGGGGACTCAGGGGAACGTCTGCCTCCCTCTTGCCTTCAGGTTGGTGTTCACCACCTCCCACGCAGGGAGCAGCTGGTGGGGGGGCAGCCCAAGGGCCGTGCTGCAAGGGCACGTCACGCCGCTCTGCCTCCCTCCCCATGCACGGCTGCACCTCGTCCTTTGCCCTGTAGAGATCTCCAGCCTGGTGGAAGGCATAGCAGCAACCTGTGTTCATTTTCTTGTGCCCATCCTGCTAACGCTGTAGGCCATCTATATCAGCTCATCTGGGAACCTCAGCCTCCCAGCCATCTTAGGTTGCTCTCACCCCCATCTCCTAACCCATGTTTTCTGTTTGCATACCGTGGTGGTTTAGCATCTGTCTGCATGGCACACCACCTAAGAAGTTCACGTATCTTCAGAGTAAGCAGCTGAGTTCACAAAAGCTGGATGGAAGTCAGCTGTGGTTCGACTAAACTCCATGGAAATCTTGGAGGTCTTGGCTCTAAAGCCATTTAAAAAAAACCCAAAAACGAAAAAACAACAACAAACCTACCTTTCAAGATGTGCTTGGCAGAGTGATTATAAACAAGCAAACCCAGTTTGCCCATGGGATATTTGCTCTTCCTCTAAGATATGCTTGCTTCGGAGCAGGTGGTACCAGCTGATGCTGAGGAGGGCGTGACGGTGCCTGGAGAAAAGGACAAGGAAATATTCCAGACTTTTCTGTCGAATGGAGAGGTTGAGGTGGAAACACCGAGCAACACCACACCAAAACCAAACCGAACCAATACAAAATCAGTGGAAAAATAAAAAGAAAGAAAATAAAAGTCAGTTCTGCCAGGAAAATATAATCTGTTTTACAACTGACTCTCTTTATTGTCCAACTGATTTCATGTTTTTATTCCTTTGGACATTTAATCAGTTTCCTTCAGTGTTTATCTGTGTGCTGAGTTGCACTGGTTTTATCTGAGCATGAACCGATTTCATTAAATCACTGCAAGCTGGATACTTTTACTGCACTTTGTACCATTTTCATTTCTGTTTACTCTAAATTAATTAGCACTGGTGTCGGGCTGGAGCAAAGTGCATCATCCTTCAGCCACAGTAAGTGTCCACTGGTTTAACTCAATCAGTTCAAGTTTGTCTGTACTCAATGTAAGAGCAGCCAGAGTGGGCCTGACCAAAATCCACTGGGCCCTGTACCCTGCCTGATGATTAAAGTGATCCAAAGTGGCTGCCTTGGGATGGGCATGGTGAGAGGACGGGTGCATGGCATGGACTTCCCTGCGTTTCACTAGTTTCCCCTAATTTTCCCAAGGGACCCTTCACCTCAACACTTACGCAGTCAATCAGGCATCTGGCAAAGGGACATTGCTGACCCAGAGTATGTGGGTTGAAAGTTTTTCTGACGAAAACAACCCCTCTTCCTCCCACACTGCTAGTATGCTGGCTTTGAAGAGAGGGAAGATCCTCTCCTTTCAGCTGTTAGCATTAGGTGGCCCCACTTTCTCCTCGAGAAAATGTAATTCGAATAATAAAACGTGCTTTTTTTTGTATTTCTCCAAGCTTCTGCAAAATCAAATATTGAGTATCCATAGAGCAGATTAAACCTTCCCTCGTTTAATAAATGCTGTTTAATATTGCCCTGACTTCTCAGCTTTCCAGGCAAGACAATAAAGCTCCCAACACGGGTAGCCGGCACTACGAGTGTTTGTATACAGAAATGAAGAAGCGGCACACCACTTTGTGTGGATGAATCATAGAATCATAGAATGTTTTGGGTTGGAAGGGACCCCTAGAGGTCATCTAGTCCAACCCCCCTGCAGTGAGCAGGGACACCACTAACTAGATCAGGTTGCTCAGAGCCCCGTCCGACCTGGCCTTGAATGTTTCCAGGGATGGGGCCTCCACCACCTCTCTGGGCAACCTGTTCCAGTGTTTCACCACCATCATTGTAAAGAATTTCTTCCTTATATCCAGTCTAAATCTACCCTGTTTTAGTTTAAAGCCATTACCCCTTGTAGGCTGAGCTTTCCTCCAGTGACCAGCCTGAGACCTTTCCAGGGTTTTGTTTTGGTTGTCTCTGATTCCCAAAAGCCGCATTTGCCACCTTTGCTGCTGTGTTTGGCAACCTGACCTCACTTACATGATTAAAAGCTGCAAGCAGCAATTCCCACATGGGAAGGTGGCTTCTCCTAGCCTGCCCTGCGTAACCCAGGGCTTGTAGCTCTTCACTTTTAGGATATTTTCATTGCGCAACAAGCAGGAGGCACCCCTTTCTTCTCCCCATCCTTGCTCAAGGAGCGCAAAGGCCACTATGGGCCAGCAAGCGGCTTGCACGCCGAAGGGCTTTGGCGCGGTCGTGCTGCTGGGGCAGAGTCCCCTGACGCTGGCTGAAGGTAAAACAGCTCCATAGGAGCAGCACCATAAGGCACAAAACACCCTCTGTTAAATCCTGGGCCTCGTCTGCCTCTGAGCACGAGTCTTTTCACCTCGCCGGGGCAAGAGGAGGGAGCTGGCAGGAGGAGCAGGGAGGGCGAGGGCTGGAAAAAAATAGATCAGGTTGCTCAGAGCCCCGTCCGACCTGGCCTTGAATGTTTCCAGGGACGGGGCCTCCACAACCTCTCTGGGCAACCTGTTCCAGCGTTTCACCACCCTCATTGTAAAGAATTTCTTCCTTATATCCAGTCTAAATCTACCCTGTTTTAGTTTAAAGCCATTACCCCTTGTAGGCTGAGCTTTCCTCCAGTGACCAGCCTGAGACCTTTCCAGGGTTTTGTTTTGGTTGTCTCTGATTCCCAAAAGCCGCATTTGCCACCTTTGCTGCTGTGTTTGGCAACCTGACCTCACTTACATGATTAAAAGCTGCAAGCAGCAATTCCCACATGGGAAGGTGGCTTCTCCTAGCCTGCCCTGCGTAACCCAGGGCTTGTAGCTCTTCACTTTTAGGATATTTTCATTGCGCAACAAGCAGGAGGCACCCCTTTCTTCTCCCCATCCTTGCTCAAGGAGCGCAAAGGCCACTATAGGCCAGCAAGCGGCTTGCACGCCGAAGGGCTTTGGCGCGGTCGTGCTGCTGGGGCAGAGTCCCCTGACGCTGGCTGAAGGTAAAACAGCTCCATAGGAGCAGCACCATAAGGCACAAAACACCCTCTGTTAAATCCTGGGCCTCGTCTGCCTCTGAGCACGAGTCTTTTCACCTCGCCGGGGCAAGAGGAGGGAGCTGGCAGGAGGAGCAGGGAGGGCGAGGGCTGGGTTGCAGGCAGCTGCCAGTTGCACAGCGCGGTAGATAGTGTGGGGAGGAACATCCCCCCTGTTAACAAACAGGCAGCACTTTGCCTCTGTGGTGCCGAGAGGTATTCGTTTTACATTGCTGTGGCATAAACTTTCAAGATCTTAGTATGTTATGTCAGAAAAATGAGCTTCATTTCATACTTCCAACGTCTGGTGGTGGTGAGGAGGAGGGAGGGAGAGCAGAGGAGGCGGCTGCTGTTAGCAGCAGCTCTGCTGGGGAAAAAAACTTGAGCCTTTCCCCCCCTGCAAGAGCAACTGAACCCGGAGCCTCTGTCACTTGCTAGGGACTGCCACCTTCCTGGTGACGCTGCAGGGACCGGCCTGACGCATCTCATGAAGATAACGATGGAGTGGGGACTACGGGGAAGGCTCGGGGCTCTGCACCTCCCTGGTGGAGCTGGGGGTGCAGCTGGGCCAAAAAACATCCCGAGAGGTTTTGGCCAGTGTGAAGTGTCTGAGGGTGTTTCTCCTGGCTGCATCGATGGTTTCGCTCAGGCTGTACCCACCACACCAGCAGGCACTGGCATCGTCCCAGCTTCAGAGGGAGCAGCCCTGCCACGTTGCAGCCTTCACATGCCTGGGCCATCGGGCTGCCCAGAGAGAACCACACCGCAGCTGTGTTGTGCCTTATTTCTTTTTTACTATTATTTTTTTCCAGATAACATTCTGGCCCCCTTGTGCTCACAGCTCCTGGGAAAAAAAGTGGAAGATTTCCAGGAAAATCTCAATAGCTGCTTATCCAACAATGGGGTATGGATTTTAAACTTGCAAAACGCACACACACACACAAACATATATATATACACATTAATGACATAACTGTGAAAAGCAGTTTAGTCTGTTTTTTATGATATGTAATCTCAGCAAGCAATCAAAAGGTATTCACCCACCACAGAGACCAGAAAACAATATATTTGTACTCTTATCAGACACAGGCATTGACTCAACATGGGGCCCGGGGTCACCCCTTCCAGAGCAGCCTTCAGATTTGGCACAAACAGTTTATTCATGAACACAGGCTTTGGCACACCTTACCCTTCCTGGTCTTTTAAAAAATATTTTGCTCATGGTCTCAGGCCCTTAGATGAGAAACCTTGCTCTGGGGTCTGCCGCTGGCCCGTAGGTGGTTACGGGGATTTGCCCCTTGCTTTTGTGCAGCACAGCTGTGTCGGCATCGCAGCAGCACATTTGCACAAGGGGGCTCTTGTGCAATGTCCTTGGGTACCTCTTGTCTTTTGGAAAGAGACTAGGTCTTTTAACAGTTTAAAGGTGTGCTTTCCACCCTTTGGTCATGGCTATGCCAAGTTAATTCTGGTTGTTTCGTGAAAGCCCTGCTGTGCAAGGCCCCTTTTGAGGGAGCTTTTTAAACTTCTGGGCTTAACTTTTAGAGGGTGGTGGGAGAAATGACCTAGCACCGCAAGCTGCGGTGGGGGACGTGGGCTCATCTCGAGGAGAGCGCTGGGGTAAGAGCCTGGCTCCAGCCACGTGCCGAAGCCAGCTGTCTGGAGCCCTGCTTCGAGGGCAGACACAACCTCGGTGCACCAAGACTGATCCTGGCTAGCTGCAATCTGTGCAGAGGTGGGCACCGAGCCCCCGGTGTGGGCACCTCTGCCCTTGGGCAAAGCTCAGGCCCTAAGCACGTTTCCCTCTGCTGCTGGGGACGGCTGCCCCGAGCATGCTTTTGGCCTCCTGGTGACCATCCATCACTGCACGACATCAGAGGGGGCGTGGATTTGGAGATCAGCACGTTTGTTGGGGTGGTTTCCTTGTACCGGCTT
>NW_009260128.1:1735578-1754242 GCF_000687185.1 Egretta garzetta
GGCTTGTAACCTAGCCATAAAGCTGCAATCACGCCTTCAAACAACGCCTTGTTCATGGAGTGTATTTCAAAGACTGGCAGATCTGGCTGGCAGAATGGGGTCCCATATATGAATTAAAGTCTTTACTTTCTTCTTCCAGAAGTTTTCAAGAGTGCTAGTGACAGAAGTGGAAGGGAGGGAGGCAAATTAAAAACTTTTTATACATTAGGAAGGTAAATGAAGCAAGTGAATGCAAAGACAAAGAGATGAAAGTCATATTTTATGGTAAGCATCATGCAATAGCTTCTTATTGGTGATGGGTGCGCAAAATAAGACGCCAGAAGCCAATGAAAGAAATGGTTGTTAATACTCTGTCTAGAAATGATAGTTAGTACTGTGACTTTCTTTTTTCCCCCCACTGATTAAATAATTTATATCAGAATACTTTTGTAATTTGAGTCTGTCAGATGGGAACTCTTTTATATATAAATATATTTTTTTCTTTCCTGCTTTCTAATTAGCAAGGTACAAAACAGAACAGTAATGCGTTACACAGGGAGAGAAGTGACATTGTCTGGAGAGCCTTGCTGTGTCCCGATTCCCAACGAGGAGCGCTGCGATACCGCGCTTGGGAAGCCCAGGCTCCCCTCCTTTCAGCAGCTAAAGAGTTAAAGAGATAGATCAAAGCAGGCAAAAAAAAAGGAAAATATTCCTTTCAGGCTTCAAGAGACTGTTGCCACCATGGAGAAGAGTAGTAGAAAATTAATAAGGTGGTGTTGGAGCAGATGCATGACCCGCAGTATAGTACAGAGGGCAAGAGTTCAAATATAAATAAATATGTATGGCTGTGCTATGTCTTATTAGATAAGAGTGCTGTCTCGTAAGCAGTTTAGGTGCAACGAAGTGGCATCTGTAGTACTTGCGAGACAGGGAGCTGTACCATAAACAAGCCTTCTGATTAAGCCTGGGATTTTCTAAGAAGCCAGCAAGAGCCGGGAGCGAGATTCGCCGTTTCATCTCTCTGGGATGAAGGTATCAGGAGCGGGGGGGTGGACAGGGCGAGGCTCCTTCAGCGACCCTGGCAGGATCACTGTCGTGCGGGATGAAGGACCACTGGGTTTGGCATCCCAAAAGATAAACTCCCATCTGTTTTGATGGAAAACTTAAAAACACTGTCCCTCAATGCAGATGGTGGGGTTGTAAGTCTCCTCAGCTTCTGGCTCCCCAGGTCAAAACCTCAGGAGACGTCCTGTAACACAATGCACAGGTCTGGGGGATGCATTTCGGAATCACTGTTTGAGCCTCCCAAAGCCAGAGAGCACTTGGGCCGGGTGACAGAGTGATGGCAATGGCGCAGACCCCTACCTTCCCCGAGATAACCCGGGGAAGCTGAGACCTATCTGTGTCCTGAGCTATTTCAAATAAATCTGACAGAAATAATTTCACAGTAATTTCTCAGTCAGAGGCTAATTTCAAAGTTATATGTAAAAGTATACTATCACAATTAGATCTTCAAGATGAACTAATTTTTTTTTCCTGCCTTGTGGATTCACTTGGAAAAAGAAAGCAAGCATCGTCTGAGACTGAACTGAGCTGATTACAAATAGTCTTAAGAAAAAAAAATTGACACGGACAAAATACAGGTTATCATTCTTCATCAGTCACAAATAAACTTCACCTCAGATTTTCCACTTGAGTTGACTTTCCCCTCTATTTTTCAGCCAAATATTTCCCAAATAGTTCAAATGACCCAAACCAAGCATTTTTCACAAGATGAATTTCTCTGCTGCAGAAGTTCATTCATCCCGAGGCAGACTCCTGGAAAGCCATGGGCAAGACTTGTCAAGTAATTTGGAAACAAATGTAGGCGAAAGATGGAATCAACTCCGCACAAGTTACACCCCTCCCTTCTCTAGTTTTATAGAGGGGGATTAGTGACATGGATAAGCCATGGGAGTAAAGCTCGCGTGGTTTGTACATGTCACCAGAACCCCTACAGAAAAATGCAGCTTTATAATATGTACAATTTCGGTTTAGTTTATTATTTATAATACCTGGGTACCAACAAAAAAGCTCAGACACTAATGCAAAGTTTTTAATTTCTTAGTGCGTTGACATCACTTACTGTCTTTCTCAATGTATTTTTATTTGTTTGATCTTCTATAAATTTTTCTCTTTGTTCTTCAGATGGAATAGCAAATCTAGTTCATTCCAAAGACACTCTGCTGCGATAAAGTAACAGAAACACCTTTAAAAATTTAGAGTTTTAAGTGTGATATCATGTCCCATAAGAATATTTGTATCATTACAGGACACAATATCACCTTGTTCTGTGGAAAACTGAAATTCCACTAGTTTATAAGAATATCTATCTCAGCCATCTGCCTTATTTTAATGCAGGCAATTTATTGGAGTCAAGGAACTAAATATTCTCTTCCTGCTCTGGTTCAGCATGTGATCTTGGCTACGCCAACATCTGCAAACCTTTGTCTCTTTCTGACACCTTCATATTGAGGCATCTCAGGTGGAGCCTTTCGTGCAGGTTTCAGGTCACGGATCAAGACTTCTAAGTTTGTGGCGCTTGCTAACTGCGTGTCCCACTAACACCTCATCTCACCTATGGCTGGGCCCATCAATATTTTGAAGTGAAGCTGGTGGTCGTCTCTTTCCGTTGGCTTGTGGCCAGGCCAGGTTTTTAACGGTCCAGAGAAAGCACAGGAGAGATGTGGCTGATGGTAGGTGGATGGTAGGGGATTTGGGATTTGGGGCGGGGGATTTGGCAGGGCCGGGGAGCACTAGGTACCAGCTAGGACTGAGAAGGAGAAAAGGGCTTGGCTGGAGGAGGGCTAGTGAGCATTAGGATAGAGGAGCACAGGGAGGACTGGTGTAGGAGGCAAGGGCAAGGTTTATCCATCCAGCATACGGCCGCAGGGGACATCTGAAAAGTGAGCTGTACTGTTGGACTGGGATCCCACCTGGGAGCAGGGACACGTGCTCAGGAGTGTTGTCCTCCCTTGCTGGGTATTTCTGGCACCCACTCCACCTCCGGACGTTTCCCCCCCCCACCCCCACACCCCCAAAAGCCTCTTTCTTTGCAATCCAAAGCGCGGGAGCCCTACCTTCATCTCCTCCAAACACAGGTCATTTGTATTCTTAGACTATTCCATGTTCAGAACGTAAAGGGACAGCTATGTAAAGCTTAATGCAATCCTTGCAAAGACTTAGTGAAGCCGTAAACTGATGGTAAGAAATTTCATTAAAATTGGGAAATATTCAAAGATGCTAAAAAATGATACTGTTGTGCCCTCCTTTCTTCTTTCTCCCTCCATAATACACAGACACAAAGCTAAAAGAAATCAGTGCAGAATCAGTGGCCAACAGAATGATGGATAATAAAAGATCCTAGAAAAATCTAAAAGGAGCAAGAAAAGCCCTGAACAGTTGTGGGGCCATTGCTAGAGACAGCTCACAGCATCACAAGCATTAACAAAGAAAGATCAGAAGTGTTGACTAGACACTTTTGTTCTGTATTTGCAATGAAGCTGGAGGGTGTATCTATCCTGTCTGACGTTTCTGCAGGAGCAGAACGTTTATCTCTGCAACAAAGGAAGATCTGAGGCAGCACCTGCTAAAATTAAGCTTTCCCCAAAACAGCTCTATTAATTTGCACCCAGGAGTTTTAAAAGAAGTGGCTAAGGAACTTTCTGAAACACCCTCATTAATAATTCACAGGTGTCGGGAGAATGACTTAATTCTTGAGTCTGAAGGTCAGCAAACACTGTTCTAAAGGGAAAAAAAAAAACCTGCTAGAAAGGGGAAAAAAAGAAGTAATATAGAGAAGTAGGGACCAGCAAGGCTGCCGGTTCACATACAGCTTGTAAACAGATTTTTAGGGCAACTATAATGGAAGAGTTAGAGTCTGAGCATATACGTATGCATTCATATAAAATGAAGGCTAGCCATGAAAGGTGCATAGTAGTAGTTCGAGTACTTTAACGAGGCTTAGGGTGTGAGGTTTCATAAACTCAAAGGACAGTTTGGTGCCTGTGCATTGCTCACAGTGGGAGGCTGGTCCGGGGATGCCGCTGCCCCAGGTGTCCCTCCGTCCCTGGGGAGGACACTGTTGGCCGGCCCCGTGGGGCCACGCTGAATGGGTCACCCACACGAACACCCTGGGCAGCCCCCTCCAGGCCTTGCCTGGGTGTTTGCAGTGAGGCTGATGGCAGATTTGGGGTCAGGAAGATGTTTGTTCAGAGGGGCAGAAACCTTGACCTGCATCCCGAGTGCTGCAGCAACCCAAACGGCTGCTGCCAGGTATCCCCAGCCAGCCCAGGGCTGGGGTTTATAATCACTATTTTTGTTTTAGAGGATCCACTTTCTTGCAAATCTAAACGGCATTTTTATTATTATTTCCAGTTGTTACATGATTCTTATTATAGTTCAGCACTGACGTCAGCAATAAACAATAATAGGATTGTGAACTATTGCTCTTTCTAATAAAATTATGTTTCTTCTCTGCATTATAAATCTAATAGCTATTACATCAGTACCCATAAATATATATCATTGCTTACCTTTTTAATATATACAGGGCATTGCATGCCCCAACAGAAAATAATCAGATTTTTTTTATAAGTTAGCCACAGCCATTATTAGATCATGAATGCCTAATAAGTAGAAGTAGAAGATATAATTAATGGGCAGTTTTCATATCATTTTCTCCCTTTGAAGGGGGAGAAAAAGGTAGCTTTTACCTGCTTTTCTTTCCCTTCTAAAGCTGCAGCCTCTATTCTATCCTCAGCATTTCTCCACACTTTTCCTTATCATTACTTTCCCTTTCCTCATTTGAAGCTAAATGCCAGTGAAACGGCTCAGCACGAAGGCGGTGCAATTTCTCCAGCGCAGTGGCATCGAAAACCCTCTCCTTCCTGAGGAAGAGCCAAGGAAACAGCCCTTTCCTCCATCGTTTTGTGCTAACATGCATTCTTGCTGCCTTCATGGCCAAGCATCTCTACTCCCTCCCCTGCCTGCCACCGGGGAGGCCCCTTTCCCTGTTCCCTCATTTTTTGGTGATACCCCCTTCGGCCATGCCCTCCCAGATGGCCAAACCTCGCGGCGCTCATCCTTGGTCTCTGGGGAGCAAATGCCCGAAGGCCCAAGGCCGGGGCTCACATCCCAAGTGGGGTGGTGGTGGTGGCACCTCCAAGCCAGCCCCTTCCCGACGCCCCCATCGTGGCGTCCCCCCACCATCCCACCGAGCCTTTCTGGAGAGGGTGTGCCCGGCGGCCCCCCAGGGCAGCGCCCGACACGAACGCGGCTGTGATCTATGGAAGCGCGTGTGAGATCTGTATAAATAAGGCAGGTCTCCCCCTCCGCCCCCCTCCTCCTCCTCCTCCTCCTCCTCTCCTCTCTCTCAGCTCTGATTTATGTGTTGAATGAAACCTTTAAATGTTTGATTTCAAAGCAGAGGGATTTTTTTTCCCCCCTCTTTCCACCTATCTGTAAAGAAGAAAAAAAAAAAAAGTGATCATGTGGGAAATGTTGATTTTAATGGAAAAATTGCATTGTGCCGACTTTCATAGAGTAGAAAATCCACAGAGTGAGACTTCAGGCTTGGCACCTGCTCCAGAACCTTCCTGATGAAGCAAAGGTTGTCTTCATTAAGAGCATTAATATTCATGCAGCATGGTAATTTTGACACAGAAAAGGTCTCTGTAACCTTTTCTTGTGTGAGAATTTTTTACTTCTCAAGGAAATTACAGTCCAGCAATGACTTAATTAATGCTGGGTTTCTTCGGCGGATTTTGAAGAGCTGTCAGTTTGGGCTTGCGGTAGCTGTCAAGCAGGGAGAGGGCTCTGGCTAGGTAGATTGAAGGGAGGGAGGGAAGACACCCAAGCCCCCAGCATAGATCCTCACGGCTGGGGTGGAGTAACGGGGGGAGGGGGGGACGACAGGGGGACGCACACATCCCACATTAGGTTTAATTTAGCAACCTGCATTCCCCAGTGCTGGGTCATTTATTATTGGTATAAAGGACACAGCTTGAATTAGTCCTCCATTTCTCACTCGGCTTATTTGTTATTTTTTATTGTTATTATTACTATTTTTATAATTTTCATTCTGCGCTCCTCTTCCTCTAGCAGCACGCGGGGAAGGTCTCAGGAGGAGCCCGCTCTGAGCAGCGCACGGCCTCCGTTGCAAGTGCAGTGAAGAAAGAGAAAAAGCATCCTTCTGCTTTTAGCAAAATATTTATATATGTGCATATACGTACGTAATCAGATAAAAAAACTCCAAAGAAATGAGATCTGCTGCCAAAGAGGAGCAGCAGCACACAGTATTTTTTTTTTTAAATCAAAGTTTACATTCTTCTCCAGTGATGTCAGTCATGTTTGCAGACAGGGCAGTTCGGCGTGCGGCGCAGGACACGGAGGCAAAGGAAGGAGCTTCTGATTTCTCCCTCTTTTCCTTCGGTTTAATTTTTTGGGGTAGCTTTTGGAGGACACCCTTTTAGAATCTCTCATTTCCTGTTGCTGTTTTCTTTTTCTTTCTCCAGGTAGCTCCAAAGTGTCCTGGCTGCTCTTCTGGATCTGGGACTGCTCTCTGGGCTGGGCTTTTCTGCCTCAACCCCCTCCCCTTTGCCTGCTCTCCCACAGCAGGGTGCACCACCAGGTAGCTGCACCCCAACCTCTGCTGAAGACTGAGAAGGAGACTTCAGCAGCAAGACCTTGAAGGCAAAATCAACTCAAGCCACAAATCCTGTCCCCCACTCCCCTCCGTGAAGAGCTTTGAGAAGAAATGGAAATTTTGTTCTTCTATCAAATATATTAAAAATAACTGGATTTTCTTTGGTAACAGTATTTAATGCGTTTGTCTTCTACCTGGAAGTGAACGGCTCTTCCTGCCATCAAAATCTGGATGTCCAAAGACCCTCCCTCCCAGTGCCAGGAAATACAAGAGATTTCTGACTATTCTCTAGTCGAAATGAGACAGCAGTGTTATGCCGGCGCCTTGTTTAAAGGTGATGCAGAAGGCTAAAATGAACATTTAAATTACGTCCTTGAGGTATGAGCGTTTTGCATATTTTAAGAAGGGAGACTGCACATGACATTCATTTCAGCCAGCTGTAGCCCTTTATTCTTTGCTTCTTGTATTGTCAGAAGTGAAACCCCAACAATGTCGCTGACCCAAATTTCTGTTTCACATGTTGGCACCTGGAAATTCAAAGGCAAACTGCAAAGTAAGTGAAACCAGGGCTAATAGCACAAAGATGCGCTGAATGGCACAAGTAACAAAACTGAAGGACGTTCAGCTGAAAAACAGATTATAATATACATGCACGTGTATATAGATACAATTATTTTTAAATAACCTGCACGTTCTCCTCTACCTATTCTACCTTTTTTTTTTTTTTTTAGCCATTGCCCATTTACTGAGAACATTTTAGTGTACAGGATTCACTGGGCTTCAAAACAGGGGACCCCAGAAATGGATACCTGTAAAAAAGCTCCAAAGAAGGTGATCAAGAAAAGGAAGTCCTTACATGCTCTATGGCCACCTAGACATACAAAATCTCTAAAGGGGTCTGCACTGCCACTGGACAATTTCTGGAGGATCACAGAAATGAAGACGACCAAGAGTCATCACACCAAATGCATCATATGAAGCTCCCCTACACACACACTGTGGGGTTCATCTCAGACACGCGTTCCATGACACCTTTTCAAAAGATGTATTTAAGGCTGCATCGCTAAAAAGGGAGATCCTAGTGAAATATAACTGCTTTGGGTAACAAAATGAGAGTTTGTTAGGATCTGGGTAAGGTGATAAGATGACCAATAGAGTCAACAGAGTACCAGAGTACCAGCTGCGGTCTTAGGAGGCTTTGGCCTCTTTCTAGGTTTGCTTTCATGAGGCATCATGTCGCTCCTCCCTGCCGGTGCAGTGCTCTCTGGAAAGCCCTCAGAGACAGAGGTGCTGTTGCTACGCCCGACCGACGGCCCCTCCTGCTGCCTTAGCTGGGATGATCCACTTTTTTCAAGGGTTATACTTGCTTTTTCTCTCTGCTGCTTTGCCGTTTCATATTGCGTAAACTCACATTCTTTTGCCAGCTACTAACCAGCATTTTTACTGAGGATGATCTCATGATGCTGGAGTCCAAGTGAAGAGGTGGCTGCAGCCAAGGGGGCTAGGATCAACGGCTAAAAATGTCTGAGATGAAAATCACATCTAGTCCCGTTTGGACACAGGCTGAGACTGTTCCCAATTTCCAATTCCTCACCGAAAGCCAAGCACCTCCAGAAGGACTGCTTTTGCTGAAGAGCAGCGATTTCATTTGGGTACCTTGCAGAATGCTGTTTCAGTAATGGACCGTTTGGTCCAGTCCAGCATCCAGCCCCACTTCACAAACCTCTCTAGCTTGCCTTTCCCATACTAGAGAAAAGAGATGAGAACATTTTCCTGATCAAAATGTGATCTCTTTTCAGGTACCAAAGCCATGTTAGAGTAAAATGAGGTTTTATTTATGCACACAGGCTAGAAGGATTGCCACAAAGGGAATTTTCTAGTCCAGGGGACAAATAATAGGAGTTGTATTTCTTATCATCACAGCAAATGAAATAAATACCTAATATTTCTTCTGCCTAACAAAGTAAGTAATTAGCAGTGCCATAGTCAAGGGAACATGCAGGTAAATGGAGCAATAATTGGGGTGATGCAACATTTGCCCACTTCTCAGATGAGGGATAAGGAGCAGGCCAGCAAGTGAACCCGCATTTTATTTACTGCTACACCACTGGTAATTAGACAGCTTGCCATAATGGATTAGCAGCAACCAGTGACACCCGTTATCCCTGGCAGACAGAGCACTGCGCGCTGCAGAAGAAGCTGTTAAAGGCCAAGAAATACAAGTGTGTAAAAGATAAGAATAGCAAGTGCCCTCCCCATGTCAGACTGACTGGGAGTTGAAAGCGAGCAAGAAAGTCAATCTTCAAATATGCCAGTTAATTTCAATGACACTGAGATTTTACTGACAAGTCTGAAGTATTTTAAGTAATGTCAGAATTATCTTACTTGGGAGAAAACTGATTTTTGATGATCTTTTTTTTCATGTATAAGCCGCATTACTGTTTCATGAGGGAAGCCTGTCCATTTGCCTGCTTTGAACAGAACGCCTCTGCAGAGATGTACCCATTGCACTATATGCTCTGCTCCGTCACCGGTAGAAGAGGGTATGTCGGGAAGGATCGGCGTGGGCTATGCCCACGGTGCCACGCCGCCCATATAACCTCGCTGCCAGCCTGGAGCCAGGCTGATCAACAGCAGCTCTGCACCCCTGGGGCAATCCCTCCGGCAAGGCACGGCCACCTTTCCCCGAGAACGATCGGCATGGGCTATGCCCACGGTGCCGCGCTGCCCACATAACCTCGCTGCCAGCCTGGAGCCAGGCTGATCGACAGCAGCTCTGCACCCCTGGGGCAATCCCTCCGGCAAGGCACGGCCACCTTTCCCAGAGACCTGCTCCATCGGCCCCGCCATTTCCCAAGCGTGAGGCTGTCCTCACATGGGGATACTTGGAGAGCCCCCCGCTCTTGCCAGGGCAGCTCGAGCATTGCTGCGGTGAGTACGGAGCTCTGCATCGTCCCAGGGAAATGAGAGAAGGTCTTGGCTTGTTCACTGGATTGACTGATGGATGATCTTCCAGTGAGGGTATAACTCTCCTCTCATCGCCGTGTCTTTCTTTGGGCTGAGCACCAAGGAAATCCTGACTTCTCTTCCCTGTGGTGCTAAGGGAGCTGTGCACTTCTCAGCTCATGCATCTACCCACTACCTCCATGGATAAAAGTGGGGCTGTAGGATTTAAGAGCCACCATCACTGTGCTGTAGGCATTTTTAAAACCATTTTGTTGACATTAACACTGTTTTATTCCTGAGCAGCCCTCCAGTTAGTTCATAAACACTCACACGCATGCACACTAGCACATAGGTACACATCTCAGCCCTGCAGTGGCAAGGTCTAATTCAGCAAGCTGTAAAACTCAAACAGCTCCTCGGAGCTGGGACATTCCCATTTGGGGTCCTGCTGCTTCTATGCTCTTCCCAAGACTGACAGCATCATCTTCTTGTCTTCCCCAGACGCTTTCTACCAGCACGGCTCGCTCACATTATTTTCTGGCCCCGCCTGAGAGCCCTTGGCCACATCCCGACCTGCTTCCCCAGCTCTGCAGCCTGGTTAGTGCTGGTGACCCTGGAGAGAGCTGTGCCCGCTCCTTCCCACACCTCATTCCCTGTGTTGTGCAGGAACCTCTTCTGCCCAGTGCTCAGCCCCCATCGGCCCCTGGTCATCCGTGTTGGGCCACAGCCCAGGCCGGTGTTTTAACCTTTTGGCAATCACCGTAGGATTTCCTCTGGTGGTTTTAACAGCAATCCCATCCTCCACTAAAAGGCTATTGACTTTTTACAGAAAGCTCTGTAAAACCCTGCTGGGTTCACCCCAGTTAAGTTCCATGGTTTTTTTCCACTGGGGAAAGCCCATCTCTGGTCTTGGGTGGAGACTCTTCCCCTCCACCTCTCTACTTGGCTCCTCTCTGCCGCACGGCAGTGGTGAGACCCCGATGCGGGGAGGCACCCAGCAGGGCCCCATCTCCTCACAGGCAAAAAAACCCCCCCTTCCCCTACTGGCAGGCCTCCCTCCCACCCCTATTCCCCACTGCTGATTGCTGTATCCTGCTTAATGGTATTACAGCCATGAAATGTGATTTTCTTCCAGTTGGGAATAGGAATTTTGCCATGTTC
Source organism: Egretta garzetta (assembly GCF_000687185.1). Lineage (NCBI taxonomy): Eukaryota > Metazoa > Chordata > Aves > Pelecaniformes > Ardeidae > Egretta > Egretta garzetta. The sequence goes on from NW_009260128.1 coordinate 1,746,350, forward strand.
TTCTGAGCAGCACATTTAATATAAATAATTCCTACTGCTCACAGGATCCCACTTTTATGTAAAGCTTTATGCTGGGCCCACAGCAAAGAATTTTAGGGAAAGGCTATTCATTAAGACCCTGCCTCACTTGTCTGTCACCTCCAGAGATCCCCTACTGGCAGAAGGGGTCATGTAATGTCTTATTTATACCAAGCCTTCCAGTAATTAATTTTCTCCACACCATTTTAGCACACACCTGGGGTTTTTTTCCTCATTTCTCTGTTTGTGGTGCTTTTTGATTTTTTTTTCCCCACCCCAAGTTGCTTGTTCCGATGCTAGCATGAGACATCCAACCTTTTAAAGAAATCATTCATTTTTTTAAAGGTTGAACGTGTCACGGTGAGTTGGTGTACCTAATATTAAATCCCAGCTGTTTTTTTCGAAGTTCTTGAACGTTGGGTAACTTGCAGGGGTTCTCATGAGATCTGTCACCCTGGCACAGAGGGTCAACATGGCACACAAAACCACTGATGGAAACCTATTTTCTGAAATGCATTTATAAACCGGTTGCGTTTGAGGTTGGCATTCGCTTTGCTATATTAGTTACATGTTCAAGGGGTCAAAACCACAGCCAAGGAGCACTGGAATTGCACTGTTAGGCCCTGAGAAGCAGAGAGATGTCCAAAAAAAAGGATGGAATCCTCTTACCTTGTGTACCTCAGCCTTAAGTTGAAAGATTACCTGCAGGATGCAGGTATCAGTTGCTACCATTTTGCTGCTCAGCGGTTGCTCCACGGGAGCTGTCCATAGGGGTCCTTGTCACAAATAAACCATCAATCACAACATGGATCTTCGCTGGCAGCCTCAGCGCCGGCACCAACTGCTGTCCCGTCACCCAGGTGGCACCGCTGCGAGCAGTCAATCCGGGCACCCTAACCAGGGGAAGATAGGCTCGAGCATCATAGGTGTGCTTTTTACATCTTCTATTTACATGACATCTGTTGCTTGGGTTTGTGTGAGCTCCACGGCTGTAAATGCCAGTCTCAGCACTGTTGCCTCATGCGCAGAGCAGGAGTGGAAACAGAACAAGAAAATGTTACAGAAAGAAATGAAGAGGAAAAAGAAAGCCGCAAGGTACCCTGCCTTGCGTGGGACTGCTCTTGATGAGCACAGAGGGGCTGGTGGCAGCAGGGAGGCCACTACAAAGTCACCTGCTTTTGGCAGCGGCTGATACCTGCAAGATGTAGGTCCTGCGTGCCTGGCACTGGACTCAGTAGAGCAGCAGGAGAATGCATTTTCCCATCTCTGGCTCAGCTTCCAGCCCAAACCAGACCCCAGGAGAGCAGTTTAATGACCCGGTGGGGCTGGCATTAGCAGCCAACGTTGACCCTGAGATGCCACCTCATGGTTTTGAAATGTAACATCCTGAGAGACCTTTCCTCTGAGCTTGGGGAAATAACCGAGTACCTCTGAGACCAAATGCGGGTATGCATTAGTGTTTTAAAGGTGGCCACTGAAATCAAGACTGATTCAAAACACTCTTTTAAGAAGCTGCAAAAAAATAGCAGCAGGCTAGCTTTGGGACTTGGATGGGTGTACAGGTTCAAAGAAGACAAATGAAGAGTCAGGGGAACTGTGGATGATGGAAGAGGATTTAAAACTCAGCCTAAGGAGTCTAAACAGCAGCAAGGAGCAGATGGAAGTGAGAAAGGAAATAGAAATGAGGAGAGGCCCGAAAATCCTCAAGAAGAGTTGGCTCACAGGACAGGACAGGACAGGACATCCTGACAGATATGAGGAGTGATGGGGAAGCAGCCTTACTGCAAAAGCCAGGGGTGCAAGGACAGGGACAAAACACAGAAGAACTGATATGCCACAGACTATGTGCAGAGATGAATTTACATAGCAGGTTGTGATTTTGGGTGCCACACTGGGTGCCTGAGGCACCTTGAAAGTGATTCCACTGTTTCAGTTTTGGAAAATGAGACACCCCTAAGGCCTCTCAGATTTAATGTGCATAACCCTCCTCCAGATTTCTAGAACTAGAGCCAGCCTAACATTGGTTTCCCGAAGACCTTGGTCCTCATTTCTGAAGCAAGTGGCCAGAGAGCAAGCTGCGGTAGGCACATCACGTAGTGGTCTGTGTCTCCACCCAGCCGGGCTCTGTACGGACCCACGGATGATGCTGCAGCCCTAATCCTCAGCACAGGCAACTCTTCGGGTGCCAGTGGCAGTGAAGGCCAGGCTTTAGCAATGCTCCGCTGCTCTCAGAGCTGTTCCTTGCTCATTCACCCTGCATTTTCCCTTCACGGCCCCCTTGAGACCACCCTGAATCCTCCAGAAACTTCTATCAGGGTAGTCCCACGCAGCAGCGAAGGTGCAAATAAATCAGCATGAAACCCGTCCCGGTGCAGAGAGCCCCCCAGCTGCCTGCGGCTGGTCAGCGTGCACGCATGCCTGCCTGCTCTGCCTCGCAGGGAGCGGGCAGCCCCACTGCTGCAGGGCTCCCGACCCCCCGACGGAGACCAGCCTCCCAAGACGGGCTCCCGCAGAAGCCGTGCCGGCCAATGGCCAGCCTGGCTAGGCCTGCGAAGGCTGACAAGCTGAAGTTTGTTAACATTTAACCTTGCTTAACCCTTGAACTTGGGCTACTTTCAGCTGCCCCCAAATGATTGATAAAAGACCCCGCGTGGCATCACTAATTTGGGGGGCAGCGCAAGCTGTTCGGGTTCCCATGTGCACATATGGAAGAGCTTTGGAATGTCAGATCCAATACTTGATCGCTATATCAGCAAAGGTGTAATGAAATTCACTTTATTGCTCCTTGAATACATTAGATTTAAGATTGCATAGAAAAGGACTCAAGTCTCAGGGCCACTATTTGGTTAAAAACTTGGAGAAGTAATTTTCCTGCTTGTGCTATTAAGCATGTGGTTTTCTTTATTTTGAGATCTCACTTTGCCTGGGTATACGTACATCTATATATCTCACAGTGCATGTATGGAAACCATACACAATAACAAAATAGCCTTATGTACTGTTAAGGCTGGGTTTAAAATTTACAGGGTACAACCCTCTTTTTTTCTTTTTTTTTTTTGTCGAAAAGAATAATTTTAAAACAGTTCCATATAGTTAATGTAGTGTTTGGCCTTCCATTAAAAAGATACTATTAAACCAGTCACAGAAACACTAGCAAGTGAGTAAATGTTTAAACCACAAATCTCCCTGAACTCCTATGGGAAGGAAGGGGGTGGGGGGCTCTACCAGTTCCAAAATGGCAAGATCATATATCAGAGGTGAATAATAATGTGCAAAAAATATGTTTCAAGGAATAACACAAACTAGGCGGGGTGGAAGAGAAAGGACTTTAAGGGATGAAAAAGCTTAATGCCAGGGAAGATGGAGATTCTGGAAGTGTAAGGGTGACCTGCTTGCTAAAGGAGTGGAAAGAGGGACAGAATGAAAAAGAAAGACGTAAAGAGAGAAAGAAGGAGAGTAGAAGAAGAAGAAGAGAAAGAAGGAAAGAAAGAAAGAAGGAAAGAAAGAAAGAAAGAAAGAAAGAAGGAAAGAAAGAAAGAAAGAAAGAAAGAAAGAAAGAAAGAAAGAAAGAAAGAAAGGAAGAAAGAAAGAAAGGAAGGAAGAAGGAAAGAAAAAGAAAGAAAGAAAGAAAGAAAGAAAGAAAGAAAGAAAGAAAGAAAGAAAGAAAGAAAGAAAGAAAGAAAGAAAGAGAAAGAAAGTAAAAGAAAGAAGGAAAGAAAGAAAGAAGGAAAGAAGGAAAGAAAGAAGGAAAGAAAGAAAGCAAAAGAAAGAAAGAAAGCAAAAGAAAGAAAGAAGGAAAGAAAGAAAGAACAAAGAAAGAAAGAAGAAAAGAAAGAAAGAAAACAGAAAGAAGGAAAGAAAGAAAGAAGAAAGAAAGCAAAAGAAAGAAAGAAGGAAAGAAAGAAGGAAAGAAAAGAAAGAAAAAGAAAGAAGAAAAAAGGAAAGAAAGAAGGAAAGAAGGAAAGAAAGCAAGAAAGAAGGAAAGAAAGAAAGAAAGGAAAAGAAAGAAAGGAGAAAAAAGAAAAAGGATTAAAAGAGGATAGAGAAAAAGAGAAAAATCTAAAGAAAAATGAAAATAAAAGGGAAACGAGAGGAAGAAAAGAAAGAAGGGGGACCGACTGGGAGCAAAGTGGCGGGGTGAAAGCCACCCCAGCTGCAGCGATGCAAATGAGGCCTCGCTGAACCGGCGTGCACAGAGCGCGACTGTATATTCCATACACGAGACAGTTAAAAATTTGAACATAAGGTAGCATTTCCTTTATCATATCCCATAAAAATAGCAATTTGCTAAAGCCCTTGTAGCACAGTATGGAAGGTGGTGTATTTTACTGATAATGTAGAGATGACAGATAGTCCTATACCAGGAGGTTTCAATGGTGTCTTGCTGTATAGCATAATAAATTGTGAGGAGCAGAGACAGAGGACAGTGCAGGCACTGCTCCACCTCCAGTAGCCAAATAATTCAGCCCCGGCTCAGTAATTATGCTGTGTGAAAATATGGGATTAATTAGACTGGTACACTAACACACTGTAGTCTCATTAAAGGCTGAACAGCATTTTCATAGATACTGCCACTTGAACAGGGCTGCTGCTAATATGAAAAGACAAAGTCTCCTCTTTTCACACTCCTTGCTTATTATCTTACTTAAGGCCACTTAAGCAAACTTCCAAAGGCAGCCTGGCAGAAAGCCCTTTGTGGGATTTATTTTGTTATTTTACCTGTATGCCAGGGAAGCAAGGGAAAAAAAAAAAACAAGGGGAAATGCTAACGTGAGCAATAACCACAAATTCTCCTTTTGCACCAACCAGACTTTTTCCTTCCTTCCTTCCTTCTTTCTTTCTTATTTTTTCTCTCACTCTTTTTGGGAGGGAAGCATCGAGTGGAGGGGGGTGATGATGGGAGGGGATGATCTCTGTCTCAAAGAGAAAGAGATAAAAGTTGCCCCCCACATTGCAAGCCTCAAGTGTTTGATTTCAATTTGAGGGGTCAGACTCTCCAAGGGATTTGCTCAGCCTGACGGGGGGAGCAGGAGCCCTGAGCCAGCGCCGCAGCCCGACGGAGGAGTGCTGGGTAAGACTGGTGTCTTTTGAACTGAGAGGTGATTAGCGAGCCAGAAGACATAATTTATGCTAAATAGTTACCGTTTCACAATCTTCTATCTGCAGAGAAAAGCCTCCTCCCAGTTACTCCAAGCCACCGAGGTCTCTGTCGCCAGCAAGTACAAATGTTGCTACATTTACTTACAATTATATTTCTGTGGCTTTTTACAAACTGCGCAGAAAAAAAAAACTGACATAGGACGATGGCGCTTTGCAGACAATAAAGCCACCTCCCTCAGAATCCAGCACCTGGGAAAAAAATTGATTTTGGAAGGGAAGGACAGCTGTAACGCAGCCTCCGTTAAGCAAGCAGGTCTCCTCCGCCGGCTCCCCGTGCTGCTCCTGCCCCGTGGGTCGGCACCGGCTGGGCACGGGGGCCCCGGAGTACCCCGGGGTGCCTGCTCCCCCTCTGCACCGCTCCCCGGCTTTGGCCCCACCTGGGGACGCCTGGGGATGCTCCCCGGGGCTGGAGGGAGGTGGGAATTGGGGCTGGCATCAGCCTGTGTCTCCCGACGGGGAGTGGGTTGGGTCCTTGCGCGCTTTAATTCTGGGTAAATGGTGGGGATACAGTCCGCCGCACGGGGAGCAGGCTACCACAGGGGTGTTAATATATAAAGCTTGTCCTTTAAAATTAACAGGCCTCTGTAAAGACCTGCTTCACCCTGCTCTCAGGAGAGCTATTAGAGCAGAGAGAGACTTTGCCACATACATCGGAAGGAAGCGGGGGGTGAGGGCGGCAGAAGAGGAGCCCGGCGTATCCCGATGACAGACAATAATAGAGGTATCTGTGCAGAAATACTGTGGGCTTGGAGATGCCTTTGAAACGGGCGGCTGTAATATTCAAGTCGGAGAGATAGCTGACGTTGAAGAGACTGAAACCTGCTTTGTGGCTTAACAAAAGTGGGCAACAGAGGGAGGGTGACATGAAACAAGTCAGTTTGCAGCAGGCTCTAAGGTTAGCATCATTAGCAAAGGGGAAAAATGATTAGCAGTAAAAAGCCAGACGTTAGAAAGAGATTTAAAAGGAGAGCTAGAGGGAGCTAGGGGATGGGGGGTGCTTTATTTGTACCTGAGGAAAATAAGAGGTTCCTCTCAGATGCATTTGAATTCTCTCTGCTGCCTTTGCACACAGAACTTTTATGAATATTTACCTTTCGCATGGTTTGGGGAAGGATACATTTTTCAACACTGGTATTGAAGCCCGAGAGCAGTTTCTCTGCCCGTATGCAAATCGCTCATATGAAGTCAAGAGCCGAAAACACCCCAAATAATGTCCCTCCTGCAGGTATGGGCTTTTTCACTTACTGTTTAAATGCAGGGTGATCGACCACCAGGTTGCTGGACCTTGCTGGTCTGAGTAAGGTTCATCAGATTCGGCTTTATCTTGGTTAGTTCAGAAACACTCAGAAGGGCATTAGCTCTCATGTGGCAATGTCACTTTAAATAAATAATATGTGGGCTCCTAAGTCTCACAAGTGCTTTTGAAACCATTGCCTCCTGACTCACTGCAGGTGGTACTTCAGGGCCTTCGTCCTGAGACGGGGACAGCGTGCAGCCAGCCGGGTCTTCTTTGCGCTCACAGTCAGCGAGCGGTGTTATCCTGGGGATGAGGGACAGGAAATTTAGTTTATGGTGGTGGGAGGCTTTTTAAATAAGCCTTCTGGATCACGAGCGTATTCGCATTACAGCATCCTCACCGAGGCTGGGATAAAGGAGCAGAGTGGCCGCGCTGATGAAGTTTGCAGAGGTGGTCTCCAGAAACCCCTCTGGCCACGCAACAGTCCCAGAGTAGGCAAAACCAGCATGTGATTTATTTGCATTTCGTTGTTATGGACATACTGGGAGAAGCTGCCTGTATTGACTCGGGCAGAAGGGGTTGCAAAGCTGCACGCATGGTATCTGCATACGTGTAATAGCACTCCTGAGCCATGTAGTAGCTCCTGTCCATGTAGTTTACACTGCTAGTAGGTGTTATCCCTTCCCTGGGGATGGAAAGGATACGTAGGTTTCCCCTCTGGCACTCCCGAGGAGGAGAGGGCATTCTGGTGTTTCGGCTTTCCCCCCATGGCAGAAGAACAGATCTGGGTTTCACGGCCGTGAGAATCCCTGCCCAGCCCTGGCTGGCAGCGTCCCCTGCGGCTCTGCCCGACGCCGGGGAGAGGCCATGGGGCACGGCCCCACCGCTCGGCCCCTCAGCAGGGACTCTGAGGTAACCACAAAATGCATTTCCACCGGCAATCTAAATGGCACTTGGATCTGAGTGCAGCCCCTCTGCCAAGAACCAACCCCAGCAGTGCGGGCTGTGCTCATCCTGCGAAGGGGTCCTTCCCCAAAATAAGGAAACCCACGCTCCAGCCCTCCCTTCTGCCCTCATGCACTTCAGCCTCCGGGAAGCTAAAATGCAAACTCCCCAGCTCCCTTTGCTGGGGGTTGTCTCACTCTTGGCCCCACAGTTTCACTGGACACCTGGGGACCTCAGACCCCTCTTAGCTGGAGAAAGGAGAAAAGCCAGGTGTAATAGCTATGTCGTGATTTATGCGCAGCAAAGCGAGCAGCCAGTGTGGCGCGACCAGCCCCGTACATCTAAGGCACTAACTGCTTAACTTACCACGGTCTGGCTCTCTTGGGCACAGAATCACAGAATTGCAAGGGTTGGAAGGGACCTTGGGAGATCATCTAGTCCAACCCCCCTGCTAAAGCAGGTTCACCTAGAGCAGGTTGCACAGGACTTCGTCCAGGCGGGCTTTGAATATCTCCAGAGAAGGAGACTCCACA
>NW_009260128.1:1754278-1756997 GCF_000687185.1 Egretta garzetta
TGACTTCTGCCCTTAAGATATTTGTATGTGTTGATAAGGTCCCCTCTCAGTCTTCTCTTCTTCAGGCTGAACAAGCCCAACTCTCTCAGCCTTTCCTCGTAGGGGAGGTGCTCCAGTCCCTTTATCATCCTAGTTGCTCTCCTCTGGACTCTTTCTAGGAGTTCCTCATCTTTCTTGAACTGGGGAGCCCAGAACTGGACACAGTACTCCAGGTGGTGTCTCACCAGGGCAGAGTAGAGGGGGAGGATACCCTCCCTTGCCCTGCTGGCCACACTCCTCTTAGAGTGGCCATCACTCAGCTGAAGCCTCACCCATGGGTCTGGAGGAACGCCCCCACCAGCGCCTGCTCCTGTGCCCCAGCAGCCCCAACGGCTGGCATCGTCCCCCCTGCTGCTCCTCCCCTCAGTCCCCCTTCTGCTCTTCAGGCCATGGGGCCATCGTATTACTCCTGGTGTGGCTGGGGGAAGCCACATCAAGATGGGTTCACAATTTTTGGACAGGGAGACCCAGAAGAAAAGAGGAGGGATGGATAAAGAGGTGTGTGTCCCCTCCCTGGGGGTGGCCTCCCATCCTTACAGCAGGAGCTCCTACCTCCATCTGAGATCCCCCTTCTCAAATCGGAGTCCATCAGGGGCTAAATAGAGCCACGCAGGTCAACTCCTGCGCGATATCGCGTGCTATTTCGTGAGTCACAGTAGCAGCCTGCTGTCACAAATGCAGTCGCAACACAGAGAAAGCATAGGGTGTAGGGTTAGGGGCATGGAAAGTTATAGTTTGCAATGGGCTGCACGTGAAATAGAACTGGCTGGAGCTGGGCTTTCCTCCTTCTCCCCCTCTGAGGGACTGCAGAGCTCCATCCCCACCAGCCATCTAGCTCTGGTGTTTGTCTAAAATCCCAGAGGTGGAAGCACAGCGTGCTAATCCCCAGCCCTGTAGAACACCTAAGCGCACCGTTGCCTTGCATTTGCTGAACAAGTGCGTTGGCTTCAGCGGCGCTGCTCAAGGTCGCAGTGGATGTGCCTGCTTAATTCCCAAACCTGGTCCTAGTTCACCACACTGGCACAAGCCTTTGGAGACTACAGGTAAAATACTAATGGAAGGAAATATGGAAATGCAATTTTGACACACCGGTGAAAGAAAATGAGCGCTGATTATGAGAGCTGTCAGCTCCATCCTTCTCTCATCTCGTTGTGTCTGTGTGAATAGAGAAATCAAATTAAAAATGCCTGAATTCATTCAGGAATCCAAAGGGGAACATATTGATCTGCAGATAAGGTCAGATACTGGCCCTTCAGTTATTGAGTGGGGCGGGGGGGATGTCAGATGTGTATGAACGAGGGAGTGAGGATCTCCAAGGCTGGACAAAAGGGGACCCTCTCTTATGTTCTTTCTCATGAGAAATAAATTTCAAAAGTTAGATAACAGAAAAAAGAGTAAAAAGAGTAGCCCTTAAACAGCCTCTTACAAGTGGAAATGGAACGAAATAGAAATGACAAGGACATTAGCTGACCACAGCCGGTGTCATGGTTTAACACCGGCCGGCAACTCAGCCCCACCCAGCCGCTCGCTCAGTCCCCTCTTTGTGGGATGGGGGAGAGAATTGGAAGGGTTGAAGTGAGAAAACCCATGAGATGAGATGAGATAAAGACAGTTTAGCAGGTAAAGCCAAAGCTGCACACGCAAGCAAAGCAAAGCAAAGAATTCATTCACTGCTTCCCATGGGCAGGCAGGTGCTCAGCCATCCCCAGGACAGCAGGGCTCCATCACGCGTAACGGTGACTTAGGAAGACAAACACCATCGCTCCAAAGATCCCCCCCCTTCCATCTTCTTTCCCAGCTTTATAAGCTGAGGATGAGGTCATACTGTCTGGGATATCCCTTTGGTCAGTTGGGGTCAGCTGTCCCGGCTGTGACCCCTCCCAGCTTCTTGTGCACCCCCAGCCTCCTCGCTGGTGGGGTGGGGTGAGGAGCAGAAAAGGCCTTGGCTCTGTGTGAGCACTGCTCAGCAGTGACGAAGACATCCCTGCGTTATCAACGCTGTTTCCAGCACAAATCCAAAACCTAGCCCCATACCAGCTACTGTAAAGAAAATTAACTCTGTCCCAGCCAAAACCAGCACAGCCAGGCAGGGCCACGTGCGGCATCCTCTGTCCCCAGGCAGTCACCTGGAAAAGGGCCACTGATGGACCTGAACTCAGGTCTGTGGAGAGCAAAGAGGGTCCTGATCGCCCCCCTAAGCCAGAAGGAGCTTTGTTAGCAGAATCAAGAGTATCGATTACCTGAATGTTAAAGTTTTCCCTAAGTTCTTCATCAAACTTCATCTTCTGAGAGCATTCAGACTAAAACGTTATTAAAATATAATTTTATCTCCATGTCCCTTGTTATTTTTGCGTTTTGTCTCAAGGGTCATAACTGCTACTTAAAGGGAAGAAATAGGCTTTTGACGGGAATAATGACAATTCGGAGGCCATCGTTTTGCTCTATTGCTGACCTATGCCTTTTTCTGATATACGTGAATTCGAAGGCTGGCACTCAGATCTCAGACAGGATAAAGCCAATGTTTGCTCCGGAAGGATTTTCTTTGGGAAGAGTACACTCTTTTGTAAATGCAGAATGACATATTGGTCTGGGGTTATAAAGAGAATTTTATATTTAAAAAGCCATCTCTGAGATACGTGCTCCTTTTACTCAGCTATAAGCTAAGCAAAACAGAGGTGGG
>NW_009260128.1:1757022-1767424 GCF_000687185.1 Egretta garzetta
AGAAAATGAATTAGCTTGAACTTTTGGTGAGATAAATATGGCTTGATCTTTTCAGTTCGGCTCACCCAAGCAATCTCACTGAAATCAGTGGGGTTTCACCCACGTACTTGGAAGCAGACCTTGGCCCTAATACGGCTTAGCAATAAAAAAATGCTTTCAATGCATTAACTAAATTTGGCTGTAATTAAGAGACGGGACTCAGAGAAGTGCCTGCCTCACCTGGCTCTCCAACAGCTACCTCTGAAGAAGTCATGCATTCTGTGGGTGCGTCGGGATGGGGTGCCCTTCCAGCGCCTCTTCCCTCTTCCCAGGCACCCCAAACCCCCCCAGCCACTGGCGCTTTTGGCTGGGGATGCAGAGGCCCCTGGAGAGATGCCAGCCATGCGCATCGGGCCGGAGGTAAAACCATCTCGCCAGTCCTCTTACCTCACCTGAGGGGCGACCGGAGACCATTGCACGGGGGAGATGCCTCCACTCAGCAGGCTGGTCCAGACATGGCAATATTGACTTACTGTCCGCAAAGCAGCAAGCGACAACCCGGGTCTCTCGCCGACCTGAGATTGCGTGGAGCTGAGAGAAACGGGCGCGGGGGAGCGTGCACGCCTGTGCGCGGGCAGGCGAGTGAGGGGAGGGTGGCAGCTGCCCCTACCCCCAGTTCAAACCCTTTCTTTGCATTGATTTCAGATCGTCTGCTTTTTACAGGCATTGAAAACTAGTGGGAAAACTGAAGCCTGACTGTGACTGGAAGCTAATGTAGTCTACATGCAGCAGACATCTAATATGATGTTATTTATTCCCATAGATCTGTTTATTTTGTTTTCAATTTACCAAACCCTGTGACACATTCCCAAAGGTGCCTTGTTGTACAATACGTTGCACACAGTAAGATATTCAGCCTAATTCACTCTTTGTTTTGTTTCAGTTCAGCTGCATGAGGGCACAAATGCGTCTGTGTTATATCTTCGCCTGTGACTGATGTTGCAGACTATTGCCATAGGGTTTTGTGAAATGGGATCTTAGTTAATCTAGGGCATTGTCTTTGTAGTGCTAAATTCTTATTTGCAAACATAATGTTCTGGCATTGATGCAACAGGGGAACATTAGTGGTTTTGGTTTTTTTTTAGTTTAGAATAGACTGTATTTATGTGTTTTTAATAAACTTCTATTCTAAAGCTTTTTCTCCCTATTCTGCATTTGATCTGAGACATTTATAACACATTGCATCATGTCACGCTGATGTCTTTAGCCAGTCAAGCCAAATATTCATAAATCCCACGTGCCCAAACAGAAAATATACAATGCTAAGGAGAAAAGTACCTGATATTTTTTAAAGCATCCACGAGAAGGCAATTCCAGCCTTTAAACGTATACACACGTACGGACACACACATACAGAAAAGATTGTGAAAAAAATTGTCTGTCCGTAGCCTGTTCTCAGCCAGGAAGGACGGTATCACTTAGAAATCAATGGCTTTTCTCTGCACTTCGTTGAAAGCTCTCATGTTTTCATTTTTCTTTTATTTCAGGAACGTGTTGTTATTCAGTATACTGAGGACCTGGTCTGAGGAACTGGTGCAGAATCAGGAATTCCAAACTGGATGGTATTATAAAAGTGTGCTGCAGACAAAATTTCATGTAAACAGGATCTGGAAGAGATTTGATGAGATTGTGAAAAAATGAAGATGGGATGCAGATTCATTAATCAAACAGCCCATGGCTAGTGAACATAAAGCCCGACTGATCACAATTACTCCAGCTCAGAACTGGAAAACCGGATGTCGGAGGATGCAAGGTAAAGCCGGTTTGACAGCAGAACCGAGCCTCATGCATTCATGGGCTGGCAACTGCAGAAATCCAGCTCTTGTTGCGATGGGTGTGTTTCCACAACAGCATTTAAAGTGGTTTAATTTTCACTTCGGCAAGCCTTCAGACTGATTAGCAAAAGGGCTTTCTTAGAAACCTGCTCGGACGAAGAAAACAGATCTCCCACGCGTGCCTCCCAACGTGCGCACGTTCGTGGCTGGCACAGCAGAACCGGGCGCTTTGCTTCGAATTAACGCCGACCGCGTGCCGCGCAAGCAGATGACTCCCCATCACCAGCCACCACTGCAGTGGGCTGTGCTCATCCCCTTGGGAGCGCGGGGCGAAAAAGGGCCCGTGAGCTGCCGCTTGCCCAATGGGCCGGCTCTCTGCTGCACGGCTGAGTGCGTGCATTCGGCGAGCAGCCACGGCTGGCAGGTCGGGTAAGGGTCTTGTTGTAGGAACACTCAAAGCCTGGCTCTCCCCTTTGTACAAGCTCTTATATGCCCGGTAGGGACATCCCCATGCGGTATTGTTGCTTCAGTGTTTCATATCTATATGAGCCCCATGCTTAGTATATGGAAATGGAAATGTGTTATTACGTGTCAGCAGCAGAAACCCCCAAAAGCTGACAGGAACAGTCAGGGGCCGGGAGAAGAGATGGATCAGAGCAGAGCAAAGAAAGAAATGCTCTTTCCTGCCCCGTGCCCACATCAGCCCCTGGTATCTGGCTTGCAGGTGCACTGAGCACACTCATAGTGAGAGACACACGAAAGGCCATGATGAAGCACTAAAAAGGTGGTATGATGGGCACATACCAGGGACATGTCCATGTTTTACCGAAGTTTGAGAGCTTTGGACAGTTAAAGCCTACGTTAGCTCAAATGAAGTCCCCCAAATGGGTGGAGATCTTTCCCTGCAGTCTGTAGCTCTCTATCTGCGAAAGAGAAAAAATAATTCCCCGTGACATCTTAGTGGGGCTAACGCAGGACAAAGCCATGAAGGGTTGAGAAGCATTCAGATACCAGAGTGACAAGTACCAGAAGAAATGTCCATAGAAAATGACTCATCCTGCCTCTGGAGCGAGCTTTCAACAGCACGCAATAAACTAGGCACGGGGCCACCCACTAAACCACGAAGACAAATTATTGAAAAGCTGTGTGTTGAGTGAGCCCCTGAGCACCATCCGTGGCGTAGCAGAGCGCAGGGGAGGACACTGGGGTGCAGCCACCCACCCACGCTACAGCCAAACCACAGCTGGGCTGCTCGGGCAGTGAGGAAGCAGGAGCTGAGCCGTTGTGCTGGTTTTGGCTGGGACAGAGTTAATTTTCTTCACAGTAGCTAGTATGGGGCTAGGTTCTGGATTTGTGCTGGAAACAGCGTTGGTAACACAGGGATGTCTTTGTTATTGCATCACGGCCTTTTCTGCTTCTCACCCCACCCCACCAGCGAGGGGGCTGGGGGTGCACAAGAAGCTGGGAGGGGGCACAGCCAGGACAGCTGACCGCAACTGGCCAAAGGGCTATTCCAGACCATAGGACATCACGCTGGATATCCCACACCATATGATGTCATGCTCAGCTTATAAAGCTGGGGGAAGAAGATGGAAGGGGGGACACGTTCGGAGTGATGGCGTTTTTCTTCCCAAGTAACCACTATGAGTGACGGAGCCCTGCTGTCCTGGAGATGGCTGAACACCCGCCTGCCCATGGGAAGCAGTGAGGGAATTCCTTGTTTTGCTTTGCTTGCGTGTGCGGCTTTGGCTTTACCTGCTAAACTGTTTGTATCTGATCTCATGGGTTTTCTCCCTTTTACCCTTCTGATTCTCTCCCCATCCCACTGGGGGGGGACTGAGCGAGGTGCTTAGTTACCAGCTGGGGTTAAACCATGACAGCCATGAACCCCCCTTAGAAGAAGAGAGGAGAGGAAATTGATTCCCACCTCTTTGTGGGGACCTTGGGAGCTCTCTACTGGAGAAGGGCCATTTTTGGTCTCTCTTTAGTAGGAAGGCCCAGCAAATGGGGACAAGAGAAACAAGGGCAAGCCCAGCACCCAGTGCAGAAGAGCAGACTGATAACAATTTTCATGGTGTTAGCACTTTGTGTCTTGAATCTTGGAGTCAGATACCAACAGACTGCAAGAGCAAATGAGTTTGGTTTCTCCTTGAAGGTTGCTCTCCTGACTTCAACAGGCATGTTCCCTAAGACTTGGCTCCGGCTCCTCAGCAGCAGGCTTTTTTGTCCACATCATTCCTCTACCAGTGACCATGTCACAACCCAGCAAGACACACGGTTCCTATAGCAGAGTGGTCTGCGGGCAGGATTATCAGGTATGTGGCAAGCCTGTTCCCATCAGACCCAACCCTTTACCTGCAGGAACAAGTAATTCACTCATGAAATTGAGAAAAAGCTCTCTCAGGTCAGTCAGTACTTCTCTCATGGATTCAAGGTCCCAGGTACTAGACAGAAATGCTCCTGGAAATTCCTGCTTCCATTTACTCTAAATATCTGCAGTACCTGCAGTCCCTAATTTTATCATCATAGCTTGCATATGGATTTAAGGCAGGAATCTGAGCAGAATCACCCCAGACAGTGCCTAGCTGCTCCATGCCAAAGCAAGGCAGCCATCCTGGTGTTTTGGATGCATCCCTCTAGGTGTACCTTCACCTGCCATCCCCACCAGGCTGCTGCCAGCCAACAGTGCCATTGCCTTCTGTTCAATGTGCCACAGCAGCTTCAGCCCCCTCTGCTGTCCTGGCAAGAGCAGGTGGTGGGCTTAGGACATATACGTCTCTGTCTGGGTCCCCAGGCGCAAACACAACTCCAGGCTTCCCATTGCTGGCTCCCTCTTGACGTCGAATTAAAGCAGAAGAATAAATCAGCTGAATTAAATTCATAGGCAAGGCTTACGGACTGCAAGCAAAAGTGAGGAGAAGAAGACAGACCAAGGCCAAGAGGATGGCCAGATGTCCCTAGCAAGGGAAAAATCCTCCTGGAGCTGGGCATCTGGATTTCACGGCTACCAAACACCAGCAGTCACCACCATATGCTGAGCAGAAAACACAAACCTGTTCCGCACCTCCAGCCACAGAGGAACACATTGGCAGACTGAAGAAGCTTAGCAGGATTTGGGGGAAAGTCCTGAAACTCTCTCAGCATAAGACATCCGCTTGCAATTACCTCATCTGCAACAGATATGAGTCCTTTCCTTCCCCTGGTGCTCTTCCATCCTACCCAGATGAGATGTGTGTCTTCTCGGTGGGTGTCTTCCCAATTTTCATGGGAATTTGGAGGTGTCAGAAGTCCATTCCTGACCTGGGGTCACCTGCAGCACTGCACTTGCCACAGCCAGATCTTCAAACCAGAAGCCGTCCCCTGCGTGGCACAGCAGGGTCACTGAATGTGGCTACGAAATTGCTTGTCTCTGCCCTGGGCGTTGGTGGAGAAGGAGGGGAGAACAGAGAGGGAAAGGGAGGTGGATTTGGGTTGTGGGTGTGTGCTGGAAAGGCACCAGGTTTTGCCTTCCTGTTGTGTCTGCTCCTTGTCTCTCAGCTCTTCTGGGTATGGCTGTGTTATGCGCGAGCAGTCATTGCTTTTGTTTCCTGGTAATTCAGTTCTATTTCTGCTTTCAGAAGGTACTGATAAAGCTCAGTTCGTGGCAGACTAAGAATTAAAGGCTCTGCCTCTTACCCTTGCATTTACTCAATCTTTTCTTCTCCTTTGTCTTACCAGATGTCCCCTTGGTGACACTTAACCTACCCAACCAGCCCTCCTAAGAAGCTGGACAACTTTCAAAACCTGTCTGTTGACCATTGCACGGATCTTGAAACTCATGGGTACGTGCATAATGAGGGATGCAACCTCGTGGAGGTAACAAACCAACCACCCGTTCTTCTGCTCCCCGCATATCCAGGTGGAACACTCCTGAACACGACAAACTGAGGACAGGAGTCTGTGTGCGGAACCTCCCAGAAGCTGAACCAGCACGTGGCAAAGCTGCAACAAGGAATGAGGATTCGAGGCCATACGAGTGATTGGAGGCTGGGAGAATGTGGAATGAAAGACACCCTAGCATCAAGCTATTGCTGCCCAGGGGCTTGCTATTCTTCCTAATCAGAAAGTCCCAGAACCCGATGGTCCTCAGTTAATGCTGACCTCCAGGGCAGGGCTACGCGTTGCAACTGGTCATTTGAAGTAGCCTTGATAAATGTGTTGCTGCCAGAGGACAAGAATGTGTTTTAAACAAGGTCAGGTGTGCTGTTGTGTTGCAGGACATACAAGTCGCCTATCGCGTTTCGGTTGCGTGATACGTGCTGGAGCTGCCTGCCTGCCGTGGATATTCCCCCCTCTGCCACTGCTCCCAAATCCTTGACCATCACTTAAGAATACCCTAATAGAAATATGGCAAAGCTGGTTTTGTAGAAATGGAGTTGGTGGAAGCTACTGGTTTATGCTCTTCCCAGTCAGAAATTATCTTCCAATGATGGAAAAAATCCCATTATATTCCACCATCTTGAAAAATAAAAGTTTTAAATATTCATCGTGTTCTTTTTTTTTTTCCGGTTAAAGAAAAGCCTGGCTTCCTTTGCTAGCCATATTAACTACCTTATTTAAAGAGCTGAAAACAAGTAATCCTTTAAAGAAGTGCCTACCATGCACAGCCACTGAAGAAATTGTTCAGTCTCTGGCTGAGGGCTTTCTGTTAGCTTTATTTACTACATATTCAAAGACTTTGTGTCGCTGTCCCTATTACACACAGAAGGCAGACTCCTCAGTGGACTCTATTTGGTCTTGCGTGCCTATTTTCTCCATAGTTTTACTTGCCATTCTTACAAAGAATAAACAGACAGGCATGTGCTTACATATTTTGAAGAGCGCATTTCCTCGTACTCTACAAGAGATTTCTTTCAATACCCTTTCATCGTTCGCAATGGTGCCCTTGGAAGTTTTAGCAATATTTGTTTCAAATAAGTTTATTTTCGTATGATTGATTGAAATCTCGAGCTGCAATTAAGAAAATTGCAGCGAGAACCATTAAAGGGATAGCGTCATTTTCTCCCCTTTCCACTAAAATGTCAGGTTTCAATGTCACCGCGAGATAACCCAATCGCGTGCTTGTACACCGTTCACCCGGGCTGGAGTAAGCGTAAAGCCGTCTGGAGCACTAATTGCAAATGACTAGAAATAATGACACGCGGCAGAAGGAAAATGAAAGGGCCCGGTCCTTATTACTTAACCGCCGAGGTGTGTGTGCGTGGTAACGCGGGTTATTGTGAAGCAGTCTGTTTGGTAAATACACAAACATCCATCCCCACTTGTAGATGAGCCCCAGTCCCTCCCCCACCTCCCTCCGTCTCTCTGCCCTTTCTTTCTCTCCAATTATAAACCAGCACCAGGTTTTCTCATCAGCCATCTCCATGTCTCCAAATGGCTTTTCAGTGTCAGGCCTATCAGGAAATTAACTCATCATGCAGTGACAGCTGCTAATTTTTTCCCCTTACATGTCAGATGGATCGCCTGCTGAAGCTAATAATGAATCACCAATCCCTGATTAGAAGGTGCTTCCGAAACATATAACTGCCATCTGAGCTAACTTTTTTCTTCATATAAAATGATATCACCCTAGAGGAGTAGAAAACGAATTGTATTCTTCAACAAGATGGAACAGGGGTAGGCTGTTTAAGTGAGCCGTGTGCTGCCTTAAATTATGGGCTAATATTGCAGCGTGAAATAAGTGCAAACTCCCAGCTCTTTTTTTATTTTGCCAAATGAATGACCTTTTTTCTGTTACTTAATCCTCTCACTAGAACTAACTTTGTTTCAAATTCCATGAGTGGTTTTGTCTTCATTCTTCTCTCTTTTTTTTTTATTCTGTTTACAGCTTTTGCACTCGGGAAGTCTACTGAGCTGGGAAAGTTGGAAAAAAAGGCCCAGAAGTGGCTTTCCGAGGCCTGCACCAGCCACGCTGCCTTGTACTGCTCTGCCAGTAGCTCCAACCCCATCTCTCAATCAATCCCCGTGATTTTCTGCAGGGGACTGATTGAGTTTTAAGCTCAGGTTCAGTTCAGGGCTAGCCCGAGGCGCGAGAACTTTGGGCATGCAGGGATTCCTACAGTGATTATACAAGCTGAACCCACTGGCCACAAGGATCACAAATATATTTCTTCCAGGCGCTCACAGCTAACGTTGCTGGTATTAAAGCAGCACGCAGAAATGACAGCAGCTCTCGCAGCGCTGTGCACAACCCACACGTGCCTACCTCAGCGCATCAAATATTGGCTCTGGCTCCTCTCGCTTCTCGTGCGGCTGGTAGCCAGGCTGAATGGCACGTAGCTGTGGGAGCTTTGGGTCTTGTTGGTTTGCGGGAATTTTTTTTGGTTTGTTTTGGTTTTGTTATAGGAAGTATTTCTCCAAATACAGTTTCCAGCTATCTCTTATCTCCCATTTCTCCCCAAAGACGGAGCCTGAATTCAGGGGCCAGGAGACACTGCCTCAGGAGATGTATATCTGATTCTTAAGAAACGGAGGGTAGAACTGCTTGCCAGGAACATCCCTTCTTTCTCTAGTTTTGTTTTCATTTAGGTTTTTTTTTGTTCACTTTTGGTTGAGTTTGTTGTTGTTTTTGCTGTTGTCCATTGTGATGTCTGTCCGTCCATCCAACCTCCCCCCCCCCCCCCCATTCAATGCATCCTAAAGCATCATCTTTGCTGTTGTTCGGCGTTGTTCACAGTATGATCCAACTTTGTTAATGCTTATCCAGCAAGGATAACAAAGAGGAAATTAAGCCAATGGCTCTGGCAGTCAGAGTATCTGAAGGCAACTGACACGTGAATGCCGTGCTCTTAATAGCTGCTGCCATTACTGCGTAGCCCTTGGTTTTTCCAGGAGACAGGCAACTGAAGGTGGTCAAACCAAACACTGAAACACATGTTCAGGCGTGAATGGCTGCTTGGGCTCGACGTCTTCCTAGATCCACCACACAAGTTCTTCTACTGTGCTCTGCCGCTGGACGCTACCTGTGGCAAAAGGCTGCTGCAGCCCCCGAGCCTGCTCCCTGACATGCCACTGCCACCTCACCGGCACCGTGCGTGGCCACCCTGGGGGCTCAGGTCCTTTTCAGGTGCTGCTCTACCCCAAGTACCTCCCTCTGCTGCCTCCTCCCCGGCTCCCCAGGGCAGAGGGCAGGGGAAAGGCTGGCAGATCCACGGAGCGACCCAGCTAATCTCCTCCCAGCTTGTGATAGGGCACGGTGCCGGGAGCTCAGGTGTGGCGAGGGGGACACACACAAATGCCAGGGGGGAGTTCCCTCAGCCCTGGGAGAGATCCGCTGTAGCCTTGACTTTTGGTGTATGGCCCCTGAGCGCATTTTAGGATGGGGTTGAAACAGTGCGTGGAGTCCTTAAGCAGGCTGTCTGCACAGGAACGAATGTCACCCTCGATTTCTAATGCTACATTTGTAGGGCACTAGTAAGTTAACTTTAAAGTGCACATTAAAAGGACGAAGAAGAGGGAAGAAAAAAAAAAAAAGCCCTAGAAAAATATTAGCTGTCCAGATCAGGCTGCACTCAGAGAGAAGTATTGTTAACCTGAGCTTCCAGGTAATTACAGCACACGGTGGGCTAGTGAATCCTTTCCAGTGCTCCCAAGCACAGGAACACCTACCACTGTGGGTTGTGGTTTGTTTTTTTTTTTTTTTTTATGCAAAGGTCTGCTCTTTTCATTGTGCATACAATGTGATTGCTGGTTTGACACTGCAGGCTACACTGGTTTTATGAAGGATTAAATGCCACCTGAGACATATTTATCCTAAATAAATCACAAATGGTAAACTGCAGCATGTCAGTGTCAACACCCTGTACTGCAGCAGAAAGGTTAGCCATACAGGACTAAGCACAGCGAAGAATTAGCATCCAGGCTGCAAGACCACAGGGCTACAGTTAACAGGAGAAATGATCAAGAAGAAATATTTCCACTGAAAAACATTCAGTTTTTTGAACATCTGTGAGAGCCTTGCAGAGGGCCATCATTTTGTAAAGGTCACCTTTTTCCTGATAACAAACGGGAGTTGATCCTGTCACTGTTTGCTGAAGACAGTATTTAAGAGTAAGTGAACAGCCTGTCACTTTTAAGAAAGATGAGCAAGTCAAACTCGGCTAATTATGAATCTTGATGTCTAACTTGAAATTTACTTTTTTGGGGGTTTGACAAAGACACAACCTCAATTCCTGGAAAATAATAAAATTAAAAAAGAAATAATACTAATAAAAAGAGATGAAAAGACAGCAGGATCTTACAGCCCCAGAATGAAGCACCTTTTCTAAGCAGCTCTATCAGAAAATACATTTTTAAGCAGTTGCTTCAGGAAGGAACTATTGTTTTACCTCACCCCAACTTTCTTACAGTTGATAATTTTAAGATATTAAACATGATAGGAAACCCAGTTATCTCTAGAGTCAGCGTGGCTTATACCCTAAACACTTACACAATTATATTAAGCATGCATGAGGCACACTTCAGAAATTAGATTCTTTTATCTTTATCTATCTAGCCAGCTAGAGAAAGGAAAAGAGAAAAGAGAAAATGCACAGACATAACAGATAGCA
>NW_009260128.1:1767577-1770998 GCF_000687185.1 Egretta garzetta
CTGCTGAATGCCAGTTCTGTTTATTGCTTAATATTAAAAATCATGATGCTTCATTTTAATGCTAACATTTTATTTGAAAGACAAAAAAAATAATCCCCAAACCTTGCCAGTTTATATTTTACAATTTTTTTTAAAGAAACAAAAGCAGTTGTATCATGAAACAAATCTTTTCAACATGAACTTGCATTGAACAATTGCAGTATATCCACAAGTAAATAACTGACAGTCTGGACTAAGCAAGAAATACAAGGTCACCTTTTTTTTTTTCTACTTGTTAATGTCAATGTCAGAATTTTCTTTAAAAAACCCCATAACATTTCAGAAGCTGCTCACAAAATGAACTGCAAAATGGTATTTATATGAAGCACTATTTATAAGAAAAGCAAAACACTGACAGTGACAATATTTTTTTCAAAAAATGTACATTTCTTATGTAGGACTCTCGTCTAAAATTAAGGGGAAGTTACAGGCATCAAGTTCTTCTTCCCGAATATGTATAACCAAGAATTTTCTGAAGTGTAGCTTTTCTGAGCTCTTCTTTAGGGAAAGTCCTATGTGATACCATGAAAGAGTAAGCTACTATGAAAAATTTGATGTTAGCTGCAAAAAATACTTATTTTGATGACATATTTTTAGCCAGGGGTATTTTAAAGTGAGATTCTAGAAAGCAAAATATCACCTGTTCTTCTTTAAAATGGAGAAGGGCACCGATTAGTTTGTAAGCTTACCTGTTCACCTTGTTATTGTGGGGTTTGTATTTTTTGCTTATTTATCTGCTCACAAAAGGTACATGTAAGTGGAATCATTTTACTCCTCTGATTATGTTAGACAAAGATGACAGAAGGCAGGGAATTACCCTGAGATAAAACAACATTTAAAAAGAAGTAACAACAAAGCAAGCAGTGAACAGAACAATACCTACTTTTTTTTTTCTTTTTTTTTTTGGGGGGGGGGGAGACCTGGTGACGGGAATATCCCGTAATTGTCAGGGAGACAAAGATGTTGCAGATTTTGTGGAAAGGCTGTTTTGTCCCATGTGTCGCCCTTAAAGCCTGTGAGGGCGCCTTTTTATCCTCTTTTGTACCCTAATATGCTTGTTTTATAATAATCCAAGATAATAATTCTTAGAGCTATCGTAACAAGATTGTACTACCCTTTTCAGTGAACTCCTAGCAGCTGACCTTCACCTCCCGCAGGGTGCATATTTGTTACCTGGCCAGGAGGATGCTGTATTAAGAAGGTCTTACAGACAACATTCCAGGAACACAGTGCCTCCATGGATCTGGTAATTTCCAGCTTTGCCCTGCATCAAGCCTAGGAGATGAAGCTCTTCATGCTTCTTCTACTTTGTTATCATGCCTCAGGCCTTGAATTACTTGTGAGCCACCCTCTGTATAAATGACCATGCTTGTTAACGGTTCTCCTGCTCTATCAGGGGATAAAGCTTCTGTTTTTATAGCAGTGCCAGCCTGCAAAATTTCTTGAGACCCAGCTGTCTCTATCACAGCATGTGAATACACACCAGGCTCATCCTGCATGTCTGGTGGCAATTCTGTGACGATGTAGTGGGTTGCACCTTCAGAGAAGTCGCCATCAGAACCCTGAACCATGGCTTGAGCTAGTTCTTCTGTGACAATGATCTGTGATATCTCCCCATCCGACTCAACTAAATCCATGTGCTCACTCTGGACACTGAGCGCGTGGCTACCAGCTTCCTGCATAATTATCTGGGAGCCTTCTCTAGCTACCATATGCACAGTCCCTTCCTCATTTACAATGACCTGAGTGACACCTTCTTTCATCAGCTGGTCGGCTGCAGCCGTATCACATACAGCAAACTGTAATACTCCTTGGACCATTTTCTTGAAGGCAGCCTGAGCTCTCTCCTGAGATGCAATTATAGCCGATGGGTGCATGACCCGCGTCACTACTTCCATAGGTTCGGTATCTTCCCGAGTCTCTTGAACTTCATGGAACATTTGTATTTCTCCTCCCTCTGCATCATCAGGAACGCTGGGCGTCTCTGGGTTTGGCATTTGCAAGAAATCTTTGTGACTAGACCTGCATCTGTCAAGGAGTCCGGGTTTGTTTTCCACTTCACCCAGCTCCGTTACAGCACAAAGCAGAGCATCTAATGCCGAGGAGGAGTCTGGAGGATGGACTGTAGCTTCAGAAGCCTCTAAAACTTCTTGTCGCATTATCTGCTGCAGTACAGTGCTACTGGAGTCAGGAACTGCATCTATTTGAACGGCCTCCTCCATATCAGTTCCTGTTCCCTCCACCAGCACCACCTGTGTTGCACCATCTGCTAACTGCTCGGTAAGTATCTGCCCTGGAACCATGCTACTCATGTGAGAGCCGTTTTGATTTGTAGCTATGACTTGCCCGTCTTCTGTAATGTGGACCACCCTGGCCATCTGACCAGCCATGGCTAGAGTCTGAAGGGTAGCCGCTGCTGTTTCTTCCACAGAGGCATCAATTGCAAAGTCGCCATCGTATCCCTGGATAATAATAACTTGCTGAACTTCTTCAGGTGACTGTGGCTGTCTTCTGCTGCCCCGAAAGACCTTCTCTTTAACTGGAGAAACCTCTCCCAGTGCTGCCGCAGTGAAAGGACTCGTAGTTTCCACAAAGGTTGCTCCTTGCCCCTTCAGTCGGCACTCATAGGACTTGGACACAATGCCTACGAGATAAAATATGCTGTTAACATGGTATCATGGCAAATATCAGTTCATTACTTTAACAAATTGTAGCTTAAATGGAAAGAAATTCCTTGACAATTTTTAGATTTCACTGGCAGAAAACACAGATAAAATGAGCGAGTGAACAAAAACAATTTGCATGTTTTCTAAATAACATATTTACAGGTTGAAATAATTGCTGAGTTTAACAATTCTGCAGCCTATTAACAATTTAAATGTGTTTTTTAAAATATGTTGTATAAAAAAGCCCAGATAAATACAGTATACAGTTAAAAGCCATTAACACATCCTTTATAGGAGATCCTATCGGTGATATTTCGGTACTTCAGTGTATTGGGTTTGCATGGCAAGATTTTGGTAGCGGGGGGGGCTACAGGGGTGGCTTGTGTGAGGAGCCGCCAGAAGCTTCTCCTGCGCCTCACAGAGCCAATGCCATCCAAGATAGACTTGCCTCTGGCCTAGGCTGAGCCCATCAGTGATGGTGGTAGTGCCTCTGGGCTGGGATAACATATTTAAGAAGGGAAAAAAGACCTGCACAACAGCAATTGCAGCCAGAGAGAGGGGTGAGAACATGTGAGAGGCGCAGCCCTGCAGCCCCCCAGGCCGGTGCGGCAGGAGGGCAGGAGGGGCTCCAGGCGCTGGAGCAGAGATTCCCCTGCAGCCCCTGGGGCAGCCCATGGTGGGGCAGGCTGTGCCCCTGCAGCCCAGGGAGGCCCACG
>NW_009260128.1:1771059-1784038 GCF_000687185.1 Egretta garzetta
AGGAGGTAGTGAAAAAATTGGGAGGGGTGGGGGGGAAGTGTTTTAAGATTTGGTTTTATTTCTTATTATCCTACTCTGATTTGATCGGTAATAAATTAAATTCATTTTCTCCAAGTCAAGTCTGTTGTTTTGCCCATGACGGTAACTGGCAAATGATCTCTCCCTCTTTTATCTTGACCCACGAGCTTTTCGTTGTATCTTCTCTCCTCTGTCCAGCTGAGGAGGGGAGTGACAGAGCGGCTTTGGTGGGCACCTGGCATCCAGCCACATTCAGTATTGAATTTTAGGGTCATATATTACATTAGACATATCCGTGTATGAAAAACTGTGGCTGATCTCCTTAACACCCTGCTTTTGTCGGTGAGGTAGTTGCCATGCTGTCATTTTGATACTGTTGTCCCCCCTTCATTTTCCACCTAGCATCTTCTCTAGCACACCTGAATGGCTCAGTCACTGGCCTAGTTACCTGGGAAAACCCTTGGTAGTTTTCTTGCCCTAAACAGGATATTCTATACAATGTCATCCAGAGAAACCTCAATCACACTTAATTATTCCTACATGAAATCAATTAACAAATTAAAATACCAGTAAACTCCACATTCCAACTGCTTGCTCTGATCTGGTTTTGGGTCATTGAAGGTTTCCTTCTCCGTTCTCATCACTAAAAATAAAGCTTCAGCAAAGCAAATCGCGCCCACAGCTGCACAAAGTTAAGCCCACCATCCTCAAAGCACAGCCTCAGGGTTGCCTTCGTCATTTTTGGGAAGACGTAACGGAGGGCGGCCCTGTGACCAGCTTTGTGGATGTCCAAAGCAGAACAGCTCTAGCACTCACCGTCTCCCCATGGCAGTGCCATCCTGAAGCATGCCCGCAGCTCCTGCAGGTGCTGGGAAGCAAGATTTGGGCCAGAACCCATGCACACAGAGAGCAGAGTGGGTCCCGGACGCTGAGAACAAGGTGAGGGTTTAATGCCAGATGGGCCTTGGGAAGGGTGACTAAGTCCATGCTGTTGAGACTACCCACACCTGCGCTCTAGTTTAAATTCACCTACACAAACTGAAATCACATCTCTGGAATAACAGATGTAGCATCTTATCACTAACATACACAGATATGCCTTTGCTCGTTCGGGATAAAACAAGCAAGAAGAAAAAAATGGACTCTTACAGTCAAATTTCAGGCTAGCGCTGTACTTTCTAAGCCACCACGACATTTCTAGTGAACAACATGCTCTGTTGAACTCAGGAGGCCAGGAAAACTACACTAAAGCTGGTCTAAGGGTTTTTTTTTCACCCAGAGCACAGAGCTGTCAGGCCCTTATCCCACAGACAACTAAACTGGGCTCTACAAACCAGAGATTCATTTGCTTAAAGGTAAGTTCACACTTGGGAGCTGTGTTACTCCGAGACTGAGTACTTGGCATCTTGCAGCCTCTAGCAACTTGATACACTAAGGTGCATATCAAGCTCATATTCCAAGGTAACATCAAGGTTTAAAAGACTGAGCTCTTGCTGGCATCCACCTGTCTACCTCTCTACCTCTCTACCTCTCTATCTATCTATCTATCTATCTACCTACCTACCTAAATATTTATCTATCTATCTATCTATCTATCTATCACCTATCTTTATTTCTATTACAAAGCTGCTGGTGGAGAAGTGTACTGTGAAGCACAGGAAGTAATTTTGTTAAACTGAAAGGCTGCAAATCACCTTCCCTAGTCTAAACTGATGTTATGCAACTTTCTCCATCTTAGTTTGCAAGGCAGGTTATCTTTGGAAAGGAAAATTAACAATTTAAACCATTAGAGTGTTTCCAAGTGATGCTGCCTGATAAATCTGGCACATGCAATTGAAGTACATTTTGTCAGGCATAAGCGAGAAGGGAGCTTACTGTGGTATGACTGGTTCTTATCCCCACTTTTCCTGTGCTCTCTGTAGGCACTGACATTCACAAGACCCCCCAAAGAGCAGAAAAATAGGAAGGGGAAATCAACATAAAATGACAATTATCTTAGCTCCTCCACGTTTTATAATAGAGTAGAAGTAATTAATTCTCTCAGGAATCTTGCTTTGTTGACATGATAAAAGAGGAGCCTGGCAGTGATGTGGCACAAAATCAAAATAACTCTACAAATCACGCATTTTCCACTGGATTTCAAAATCAAAATAACTCCGCGATCATAATTTTCACATGCGCACAGCAAAATCATGACATCTTTCCCCTAAGATCATGATAATTTATGTACAGGACACAGCATCGCTGCGTTGAGGAGAAGCTCCAGTCTGGGGAAGGGAAAAAAAGCAAGGGAATTCATCCTGTTTTCACCTCCTCAAACAAACGCCGTACCCGTGAATCTGTGCAACTCCAGCCTTTACTGTGCAATTGAATGGGAAGTCTCCTGGGTGAAGAGCTAGCCGGTGAATCCCTCGCAGCGCTGATAATTATGCCATTCTGACTGCTTACTTAATCTATTTGAATCCAGAGGTGAGTTAAGCCACTTCCTGACCATTAAAGTAAACTACATGGGTAAATACTGCTGTCACTAAGGGGTGTGATGAAGCTTAACTACACCAACATCTTAACCTCAGCGCAGTGCAACCCCAGCTATTCCATCACAGTTCATAAATGCGATTGCAGGTCCATCTTTTGATTCAGCAATTTAATAACTTCGAGTGCTGTCAGTACTGCTTTGAAAAATGGCTCCTATAAAATGTAACAGCCTCAATCAGATTGTAAAAGATTCACCCACTGAAGATTCTTCCATTTCAACTATAATGAATTAATGTTGAGCTGTGTAGAAGTTCAAGTGTCATTTAAACTAATGTGAATCTACTGTAACTTTAAATTTTAACTGGACTATGACCAGGAATTTACTGGGAACATCAACTTCAATTTCAGTGATTTTTCACGGTAAATATGAATTGCAGATTTTACTGGGTTTCTTTTGTTTTAACAGTGAAAAGCCAAGCAGGGAAGATATTTAGAAAACAACATATTTTGAGGCTTAGCTGCTATTTCGACTTTGGAACAGTGCATTTCTATAATGGAGCACTGCTATCCAACGCAACGCTTGTAGGAATTTTTATGTACTTAAGGAACATGTCACATTCCTGGACTGTATGCAGCAACAAATCATGTTGTCCTGCTAAATCCAGCCTGCCTCGCGCCCCTCTTAAAAATGGGTAAAGAGAAGGGGTAAGTGTTGGCTGACATGGCAAACATAAGCTGCAATACAAGCCCACATTAATATTAGGAAAAGCGGACTTGTTGCTGATTGCATGTCATTGCAAATTAAAAAGATACACAAATAGGCATTAAAATGACAAAATATAATGATACGAGAGCTCATATTCAGACAATTTGTAAAGAGGTGTTTCATATCTAGGGGTGCAAT
Organism: Egretta garzetta; assembly: GCF_000687185.1. Lineage (NCBI taxonomy): Eukaryota > Metazoa > Chordata > Aves > Pelecaniformes > Ardeidae > Egretta > Egretta garzetta. The sequence goes on from NW_009260128.1 coordinate 1,774,457, forward strand.
GATCACAGAATTGGTTTCTTTCCAAGAAGTCTGTCATTTCAGCAGAGCCATTATTTATCAGTTGGAGTCCTGAGCGACTGTTAGTTTTTTATTTGAAAATGTCAGGATTTTTTAGACATTAAATCCATATTCGCAGGTTATTTTAATTCTCAGAGACCACAAACTCCCGAAATAGGGCTAAAAGAAATGCTTTGATGTTTAATGTGCTTCTGGGAAACTACAAATAGGGCTTAGTACCTTTCCCCCTCTCTTTTACTCAATACCTGACTTCCTTTTGTGTGTCTGTTTTATTCTTTTGTTACTGTCATCATTTGTTCCCCACAGAATAAATACCTTATTCTTTTGTTAAGCTTACATTTAATTAAAATGTACAGGGTTTGTGCAGTAAACTCGAATGAAACAAATAAAACAAGGGCCCCCTCTCTTGAAGGCATACGTTGTGAATGAAAAATGTCATTACAGACTAAAAAATTTTGCAGTAAACAGGGCCTACAGAGAGAAGTTTCCCCCGTAATGACATCCATAAAATACACAAATGGCACTTTTAGTACCATCCTGAATATGGCATTTTCTGTGCTCTACACACAATCTAAATGGTTTGATCATAGAGCATAATACTCCATTGGGTTTATAGAACAATCAATGTTCCATAAAATGATGTATTTATCCAATAGTAGGCTCAGCAGTTACTGGTGTATGACATTGTAGGACACTGGCTTTGTACTGTTCAGCAGCACACATGCTGGCTGTAAAACTTATCTAACACTACTTCAACAACTTCATCTCATCTGTGTCAAGTAATTTGTTGAAGCCTCAGCTTGGTTTAAAAAAACTTGTAATAAAAATTCATAGAATTTTCAGGAGAATGAAAGCTGATGACAATAGAAAGGTCACATTGTGGCGCCACTCGCGGGGTCGAGGGTCAGCCGCAGTTCTAAAACAGAAAGTAGATTTCATGCATCGTGTAGCAGATAAAGATGGCATTAAGGAGACTTGTCTCAGAAAGAAATGCGTAATGCGTTAGGAAAGTCTGGGCTAATATTATATGTAAAGCACCACTTTGCTCTCAGCCAGCAGCCTCTTTAGAATTCTAACCCTTCCCCAAAAGTTGTAGCAAGCGGCTGTGCATGGTGAGGCTAGGCTGAGGACATCCTTCACAAGGAGCACCTTTAGGACAAAGCAGTAAGTCATAAATGAAATAATCTATTACGACGACGGAAATGATCTGCATTTACACAGCAAGCTTAAACCAGCTATTTTTCCTTTTCTGCAAAAGTTCTAGGAGGCCTGATTTACACCACCCTGTTCAGCAACACTTAATTTTTCATACTTTGGTGATTAGGTATGTTATTTATTGACACATACGAATATTTGGTAGCTACTAAAATGCAATGAATATTAAATAATGCAAATGCAAAGAAACATCTTTTCCTTCAGTTAAATACAACCTTCAAGGAATTGAAAAGATATAGGAAATTCAGCTTATATTGGGCATCACTTGAACGAGCAACTGATTTTTTTGTTTTAAAAGTTATTGTCTACATGGCAGTACAATATTTTGAATGGTATGGTAAGTCCACCATTCAAATGCATAAAGAAATAATTTAGGCCTTGATCAAGCTCCAAGTTTCCGCCTTTTTTTATTATTATTTTTGTAATGATCTCTAATTAATTAAGTGCAGCTCAAGAACTGTGGCATAATGTCATAACTTTGGGATTTCTTTGATTTTCGGATGCCATAATAAAAAGCCACATTTTTACATCTCTGTTCCTTAACCGCAGTAAAAACTATTCTTTCTCATTTGTAAGGTTTTTATGTGCAAGCAATGTATGGGACAGCATTTTCTAAACCAGCTAGTTAAGCTACTAAATAAGAGGTTGTGAAGGCTCATTCATGTCTTCTGCTGAAGGAAAGAAAACAGGATGGGTCAAACCAAGAAATGAAATAAATCAGCAACCCAAAATGGCTCTGTCAGAACTATTATGTCCACAAAGGCAGCAAATATTTGTAAAGCAGTACAAATAAATATACCTATAGGGGACATAACCAGCCCCCTAAGAGGCATAAAAAAAAAAATCCACCACTGACACAAAGTACGTAAATCTCAACAGATACCAATGCAGCAAGGCTTTCTTTCCTTTCCGTATATTATTACTGTAAAAGGCAATTAAACAACAAAAACTATTCCCAAATAATGTTCATAGTTCATTTTACACTTAAAAACCCAGTAACGTCATGTTTCAATGCTGAAACTGAAAACATCCTTGGCTTCTATCATTGTCCTTAACCACTCAATCATGTTTAGAAACTTCAAGGTCTTCGAAGAATTGCTTGAATGAAGGACAAAGTTCTAACCTTTCAGGTATCTTAAACAAAGCAGCAGATGTCCTTTTAGTCTCCTTAAAATGTAAAAAGAAATATTTTTGTAATGTTTTTTTCTTTTGAAAAACAGACTGAACTTTCCTGCTTGTTATTTTTACCTCCCACACCTTAGAGGCCTATGATAACAGCAACAAAAAGAAATAAAAGAAAAAAACAACCACCAAAATAAATAGCTGAGCCATTGAGTTAGGGTGTTTAGGCAGTTTGGTTGGTTTGGTTTAGTTTCCCTCCAGTGTCCAATTAACCTTTGGGAAAAGGCCTTCTCTGTGAAAAATTTCAGTTTCTCTTTTCCTGCACTCAAGGTCAAAAATGAACACTGTAGAGCCCAGTGTTACAGAAGCAAATGAAAAATATACATACTGAAACTCCCACTGATCGTGGCAAACGCGTACAGTGTCAATGTGCAGATTTTACAACTGCCTAACCTGCACGGTCACCGATTTTCTTGTAGGCTACTTTTCCTCTTTACCTCCTTGCCACCGTGCAGGCTTGTCTTCTCAACTCCTACGTGTGAGCAAAAACCTCACTCACTGTGGCGTATACAGCAACTACCTATATGAGCAAGCAGCATTAGGAATGCAGTTGGAATACTTTACCTAGCTCTTCCAGTGCAGTTTAGCAGCTGGTGATGAAGATAGCCAGCCTGGACATTTCTTGGCAGTCCAGCTTCGAAGGCTGCTCTGGCCCTCAGTTTGGGAACAACTGACATTGATGCTACACGGATGCACTTTTGCTGTTTTAACCCTCGCAGTGCAACCAGGAAGTGCATTTTTAGCACTTCTAAATCAGAATCCCAATTTAAAGAGGGACCTGTTGTGCTTGTTCAAAACGGAGAATTCTGTTTCCTAGACAGACAGAATGCATAAGATAATATGAAAAATAATATGAAGGATAATGCGAGAAAATCAGGGAAAAAACCCACAGGTTCTGCTCATAAGGAAAATTATCTGGATTTCTGAAATAGTTCTAGTCCCAGACAGCAACTGTTTTGTCAAAAAAAGCAAAAACCCCTTTTTGTCATTATTATCTCAGCAAGAGCTTTTGTTTTTCAAGACTATATACATTTAGATCTCGGTCTTATAAACATTTATTTATCAAGAGTACTGCTTACTGCCATAGTTAGCCTCAATAGTCTCAAAGGGACTAAACATGGTAGCTTGCATTATGCATTGTGTTTGCATAATCAGCCCCTTGGGATTAACAAGCCTGAAAGTGGCTAGCCTTCCCCAACGTTTGATGTACATAGAGGCACTAAAGAGAACAGACACTTGTAAGGGGTACCTAAAATAAAACATCATGTTATTAAATGATCAAGCAGAAGTTATATTCGTCTGCATACCTATCAAAGACGCGCATTGTGATTTCCTGTGTTTATTAATTCTGATTTATGCGCCCATTCAGTAAAAAGGAGCACCTGTTCTTTGCTCGAGGGCACGTCTCAACCCATTTGAAAAGCACAGCAGTTTTCAGGGGGAATGCTTGGGAATAACTAGAAATAGTAAGTTCCCCGAGTTCTTTTTGTTAGTTAAGATAGCAGAAACTACCAGTTCCAATGTGATAGTCATATCTGTATTTCATTTATAAATTCAACTGTGTTACAGTGTATATTCATATCTTTCCAGAGTAAATTACGGGAAATAACCATTTGTCTTCATTGTAGACACTTTTGTATGTATAGCAGAAAACAAACCTCTATTCAATAACTGCACAGAGGCACCATTAAAATCAAATTTACAGTAAACAGAACCTGCAGCTGGGGTAAAACACTAACTGTTAGTATTTTAATTATCAGCGAAGCTTTCGGAGGTCTAACATCTGCTCATAGCCAAATGACAGCAGCTGCTTGTGTACACTTAGAACAATGTGAATTTCTTCTATAAATATTAAAACGAATTGTATGTTGTGTGTTCATTGTGGCTACATTCTTATTAAGCTGTTTAAGTACATAAGGTATTTTGAACCTCTTTCTTGTGGCAAATTCATAAAGGGCTGACCTCTTCAAAAGAATGAGAGGCGAAGACAGCAAAAAATCTTGAGTCTGTAAATTGAAAATGTTTAGAGACAGTACTAGAGGTCACCCTCTGCCAAGACGTTGCTAGTAAATGCTAACAAAACATCAGCGGTAAGTTCTGATCATCGTGCGCTATAGTAACTTCAAGGACAGGACTTCTCAGCATGCAAGTTATCAGGAGTCTACGGGATGGGTTATATCAAAAGCTAACGCTCATCTAATAAGTAAAGCAATTAATGCATTGTCTTATCAGAAAAAAAAAAATCCATTTCAATATCCAAAGCATCAGAGGAGATGAGTGTACTCTTTTTTGTGGGCTTCATCAAAATCGTACTGGAATGAGCCCTGATTCACATGATTAGAAGTAATAAACTGTCAGGAAGAAGGAGCTATGCTGGGCCAATATGCGACCAGTTAATTTTGCTAAAAAGGGTGAGCTTCATAACTTAATTTTGTAGCTTTTTATCTGGACACTGACATACAGTTGGTATTTTCCTTTTTGCCTGTCACCTGCTTGGGGAGCTACGAAAGAACCCTGGAGGAGTGGCATACATCTGGTCAGACGGTAGAGGCTGGTACAGCGAGGAGAAGAGACCATTACAACTAGTTTCAGAGGACAACAAGCGAAGGGGGATTTATGGTTTTAACTCATACAGGTTTTCAGTGGAGAAAGGAGTATTTCTTTGCTTTTATAGCATCCGTTGTAAAGCCAGCGGCTAAAATATTTATATATTTTTGCAATGGATCTAAAGCTGGAAAGGAGCACTACGATCATTCAGTCTGAAAGCTGTAGGCCATGCCAACCTGTGTTTTGAAAAAACAAGCGATTAGACGCTTCAGCCTTACACGTGTAACCACAACATAGGATCAACCACCAGTACAGCTGCTCCCAAACTGGTACGTGGCATGAGACAAAGGTGAATTAATTATGGACATGGTTCCTGAGCTTCTGACATCACGTGTCCCACCTCAGAAGTCAGTCTGAGTGCAAGGCGTCCAACTCCTTCTGAGAAGGAGGGAATAGGGCTGGTTATAGGTGATCCACTTACAACGCTGGCCCCTCACTCCTCCTGAGGCACTGACAGCAGCGAGGCTTACCAAGCCTAAAATGACGATCGTTGGAAAAGATGCTGACTTTTCAGAGTGTCACAGGCTTAGCAGTAACGCTAGGATTATTTTGGAAGTGTGAAGCAGGGTATGTGCTGGTTCTGGGAGGTGGGATGGGAAGTAGAGGCTGGAGAGATGGGTAACTCTTTTATACCACTTTCAAGGGTCGAGTTTGTGACAAAGTCTTCTCTTCATGATTCACCTCTGGTGAAGGATGGAAGCAGCATGTTTCCAGCATAACTTCAAAGGAAGAGCTGTTCATATAATTGACCCTTCCGCTGACAGAAATATATTTTCAGTGCTACTGAAACAGTAGTACTTAAATAAGCTGTCTTCCACTTCCAGTGTTAGAAGGCACTAGGCTGTACGTAGATAAAACAAGACAGAAGACACCAGAGGTGGTGCTTGGCAAGCCACCGCTGAGCGCTGCCGACGCAGGAACTGCCAAGACGACGCGTGCGCCACGGCCGCATGGGACGCGCAAGGGGAACGGCTGCGCTGCGGCTCCGCCTGAGCACCCCGAAGCTCCTCACGTTTCTGCTCAGCTGCAAAGTTGTGCTTTCAAGATCTGAATAACTTTCATACTGCTCTGTCGACAAAACTACCTAAATCATTGGTTAGCTGGAGGTAGAAACCAACTTTTAGCTTTCAGCTGGCATACGGAGTTAATACTAAATCGGGAGGAAGTGTTAACATCACTACAAAGAAAAACAAGACGAAAAGAAAAACGTAAGTAAATACAAAAATAACAACGCAAGATTCAACTTGTGCTACTGCATACTAGCACTTGTGGAGAGAGTAAATATGCAAAAATGACGCTCAACGAGAGAGAAGTCTCTTGAGAACTGTAATGCTGAAGAAATTTAAAGAATGACAGCATTCATCAAATTACATCTGAGTTTATGAAAATGTAAAACAGGAAACGAAAACAGGCCAAAGCAATTTTTAATTGCAGATTCAAAGGCATGTCTGCTGCACACTGTTCTGGTACAGATACAACTGAATTACATCCTGACCTCGCTAGGGGAGAGATCTTGACTAAGGAATATTCAGAGTAGTGAAACAAGAATGATGAGAAGGCTGACTGTTATGGAAATACTGAAGGTTTAAGTGCACATATTCTGGCTACGAGTTCTGCAAATGCTCAACAGAGAGGTAAATTTTTGTCTCTTTTGGATCTGCATAATCTGATTTTGATGAAACACTGGAACATTTGTGCCATGCTGTGGGAAGACGTTTGGACATGGCGAGCACTGCAAAGCCCATTCAGCTACCTCGTCCACTTCCAGATGCCAGGGTGATGGAAGCTCCCAGGTTGAATAAATTGACTGTATAGTAGTTAGAATATGATTTCACTTGATTCATCACCATTTGTACTGCAAATCCATACCATTTCCAAACAGTTCAGTGAAACATAGCACACGATTCTACAGTAACCGCTTAGTTAACTTTTGTAAACAAATCCATTCTGAACTAAAGTTCACCCAAGACTGTGGCGCCTTAAGTCTTAAAAAGCCAAAGAATTTGCAGCGACTGTCAATCAGATGAAGCATGAATCCCATTCAGATATAGACTAGTAAACAACCCCTGCCACTCTGTCAGGTCATTTTGTTAGCTCTTCTTTTTTTTCCTTCCTGGGACCCAATTTAGACTAGAAAAAGAGGGAATATTTTAAAACTTATTAGTGATCACATTTTTCTAATGTATTTTAAATGCCACTTAGCTCTTACTTCTGATAGCACTTGTTCAAAGATATATATATGTCTCTGTCTACAACTGAAGCTAAAGAATGCTTAAAAGCATGTTAATTAAATAATGCCAAGTGGTTTAAAACCACTGTGGTTCCTAGTATACTTGTCTGTAGCATGGTGCACAGTGCAGTGAATGCACTTCTTATTCTGCTGTTACATAGGACCTGCTACAGCATCGTTAGCTGTAACCTAAGTGGACCCCAAGCACTTCTACTATTACTGGAACTCAGTTCATATTTTACAGTGCAGTAGACAAAATTTCAGAGGACGTTATGATCATTTTTGTGAAAGCGGTAAAGCTTGTGATATGCGACAAGACAGAGACCAGATAACACCCCCACCAAAAAATACCCCAGGAGCCTGGAGCTAGATACCTGGAAGATCTGTTTTTCAAAAACACTGAGAAACTAACAGCTTCTGCTGACACTTATGTTAAAGGGTTCTTATTTCAGCTACCTTTTTTTTTTAATACTTCTTACTCTTTTCCCAGCTACCGCAGTTTAGTGAACTAACAGTTTCCTAACTTCTGGCACATAACAGACAAAACACGCAGGAGGACTCATTGTGGTCTGGCATTTCAAAGATGTGCAGGTTAAAGAGTTTCTGAGCAGCCCAAGTGGAAAAAGCTGCTATGAGTCCCAGCTAGGCCCTTCTTGGAGGTTTTGTAGCTCTAGCTTTTGGTATATGTTCCAGTGCTTCCAAAACCCACTAAGGTTCACCATTTCTTTCAGTGTGTCTCCGAGTATCCTTAAAACGTAATTCAGGTGCTTTTACTGAAATAAAAAGACTCTAAAGCTATTTGAATTATATTATTTTCTTTGTAAAATGCATATTAGAATGTACACAGACAGAACAAAAATCATATTGGTGTCTATATCAGTCCTGAAGGACAAAGGAGTCCAGGAAGGCTGGACATTCTTCAAGAAGGAAATCTTAAAGGCACAGGAGCAGGCCACCCCCATGTCCCAAAAGACGATCCAATGGGGAAGAAGACCGGCCTGGCTGAACAAAGAGCTTTGGCTGGAAGTCAGGAAAAAAGGAGAGTTTATGACCTTTGGAAGAAGGGGCAGGCCACTCAGGAGGACTACAAGGATGTCATGAGGTTATACAAGGATAAAATTAGAAGGGCCAAAGCCCAGCTAGAACTTAATCTGGCTACTGCTGTAAAAGACAATAAAAAATGTTTCTATAAATACTTTAGCAACAAAAGGAGGGCTAAGGAGAATCTCCATCCTTTAGCGGATGCGGGGGGAAACATAGTGACAAAGGTTGAGGAAAAGGCTGAGGTACTTAATGCCTTCTTTGCCTCAGTCTTCAACAGTAAGACCAGTTGTTCTCCAGGTACCCAGCCCCCTGAGCTGGAAGTCAGGGACGGGGAGCAGAATGAAGCCCACATAATTGAAGTGGAAATGGTTAGCGTCCTGCTACACCACTTAGACACACACAAGTCTATGGGGCTGGATGGGATCCACCCAAGGGTACTGAGGGAGGTGGTGGAAGTGCTCATCAAGCCACTTTCAATCATTTCTCAGCAGTCCTGGATGACCAGGGAGGTTCCAGTTGACTGGAGGTTAGCAAATGTGATGCCCATCTACAAGAGGGGCTGGAAGGAGGATCTGGAGAATTACAGGCCTGTCAGTCTGGCCTTGGTGCTGGGCAAGGTTATGGAGCAGATCATCTTGAGTGCAATCACACAGCACGTACAGGACAACCAGATGATCAGGCCCAGTCAGTATGGGTTTATGAAAGGCAGGTCCTGCTTCAATAACCTGATATCCTTCTATGACAAGGTGACCCACTTACTGGATAAAGGAACAGCTGTGGATGTTGTCTACCTAGACTTTAGCAAAGTCTTTGACACTCTTTGCCACAGCATTCTCCTAGAGAAACTGGCTGCTCATGGCTTGGATGGGTATACTCTTTGCTGGGTAAAAAACCAGCTGGATGGCTGGTCCCAAAGAGTTGTGATGAATGGAGCTAAAACCAGTTGGCATCCAGTCACAGGTGGTGTTCCCCAGGGCTCAGTATTGGATCCAGTTCTGTTTAGTATCTTTTTCAATGGTCTGGAAGAGGGGATTGAGTGCACCTTCAGTAAGTTTTAGACAACACCGAGTTGGGCAGGAGTGTTGATCTGCTCGAGGGTAGGAAGACTCTGCAGAGGGATCTGTGGGCAGGAGTGTTGATCTGCTCGAGGGTAGGAAGACTCTGCAGAGGGATCTGTGGGCAGGAGTGTTGATCTGCTCGAGGGTAGGAAGACTCTGCAGAGGGATCTGGACAGGCTGCATCGATGGGCTGAGGCCAATTGTATGAGGTTCAACAAGGCCAAGTGA
>NW_009260128.1:1784317-1804123 GCF_000687185.1 Egretta garzetta
TGGAGCACAAGTCTTGTGAGGAGCAGCTGAGGGAACTGGGGTTGCTTAGCCTGGAGAAGAGGAGGCTGAGGGGAGACCTTATCACCCTCTAAAACTGCCTGAAAGGAGGCTGTAGTGAGGTGGGGGTCGGTCTCTTCTCCCAGGTAATGGGTAATAGGAGGAGGGGAAATGGAATCAAGTTCCACCAGGGCAGGTTTAGATTGGACATTAGGAAAAATACCTTCACCGAAAGGGTTGTCAAGCATTGGAATGGGCTGCCCAGGGAAGTGGTCGAGTCCCCACCCGTGGAGGTATTTAAAAGATGAGTAGACGAGGTGCTTAGGGACATGGCTTAGTGGTGGCCTTGGCAGTGTTAGGTTAGCGGTTGGACTTGATGATCTTAAAGGCCTTTTCCAACCTAAACAATTCTATGATTCTATTATTCTAAAAGAGCAAGTTAAAAGTCGTCCAAAATTAAAGTATTTCTTCTTCCACTTTTTTTTTTAAGGGTCTCTTTCACAACAGAATGACTTTTATGCAAGATTTTTAGGTCCGTGTGCCTAAAGCTGATTTCCTCATTGCAAAATTAGTAAGCAAAATAAAACTGGCCTGCTTTCCACTCGTGCTAGGCACAAGCACATGCAGATGCAAACTGAACAGAATGCATTTAAAATCTAATGGCATTTATCTAACCATGTGCCTCTAAAACTGTATGTCCTGAATTGCTCTAATTAGTAATACATTTATCACTAAATAATACCACAAAATGAAAAATGACTCTTCTAACTTTTCAGGCAGAGAAGCGAAAAACAACAAAACGTGTGTTGCCCAGGTCACACAAGAATTCCCAAGTGTATTGAGTCCCAGCTTTATGTCTTAATCACAGCATTATCATTTCTTACAAGAGCCTACTGTCAACTCCAAGAGTTGAGGTACTCCATTTACCCACAGTGAAGAACTAGTCACATCATTGCAATTTTCCTGATAATGCCCTGTCAATGAATCAACCCCATGTTCATGAGCAGAGAGGAGTTCAGTGTCCATATAGGATACTATAATGAGGCATGCCGGGCTGCAATCTCTGTTGAGATTGTCATAGGTGTCCACTGATACCATCTGCAATTACAGAATTTTATGAGATGGAAACTGGTTCATTATGAAAAAGACTCAGGTCTACCAGCTCATTTCACAGATGTCAGATGGTAGACTACCCGATCATTACGATTCTTGCAAGTGCATAAGAAGGGGCCTGTAGTTAGGCTTTTGGGAATTAAGCATATAGCTAATGCTAAGCATAGGCTTAAATGCTGTTCTAAGTTGGACCCTCAGTTAGCCCCAGTCTATAGCATATTCAAAACAGGCACTCAGACTCTTTAACTTCTGCTTTACAAGGGCCAAAGCAGCACTGCTTGTTCCCAACGGAAGGCAATCATAAACTCAGCTAAAAATCACTTTTGCCACCAGCCAAATAGATATCTCTCAGACCAATTTCAGCCTGATTCTAACTAAGCAAAATGACCATATGAACACATTCAAAACTATCAGCTGGATTCCATTTTGAATTGTCACCGATTCAAACAAATGAATAAAGACATTCCTTTTAAAAGGCTAAAGTACATTATGTACAACTATACATTTTTGTAGTTTTTTAAAATAAGTTGTATCAAAATACTTCACTGTTATATTTAAGAAGAATGTGTAGTGTGCAAAACGTTGTTGATAAACCTTTCTTCTCAGAGAGTAAAGCCTCTCACGCATACATAGTTTTGCACTCTCAGACAATGATATATACACCTTCAAATCTGCTAACTATCAGCTTAAACAAACATCTTAATTTCAGACAGTTCAGCCTATTTAAGACCACAGAAATTACAACCTGGCCACTGAAAGAAGTAGAATTTCTTCTGCAGCCATCAAGAAATGAAGCACTGTTTGCCATAATATAGCCCCCTCCACCCCTTCCAAAATGACCGTTTCTGTTGGAGGTGAAACTTGCTGCATTCATTCATTCCCTTTTAACAAAAGAACACAGAAAAATCCAAGCTAATGGAAGGTTTAGCAAGAGGACCTAAGATACTGAATGCGGGCCATAGCGCTGCTCCAAGCTCTGGGTGAACTTTGATACTCTGCAGACCGAAAGGTAGGTGCTGATGACAACTTCTATCGTCCTAAATATTAGGAAACCCGCTTATCTGAGAGACTTCCCTTCTCCTTGTGCAACTACCTCAAGTGACAGTGACAGACATGCTCAAACCATGGTCTCTGGCCTTTCATATGTTCCTTTCACGGAGCAGTTTCCATAACAAAGATATACTCCTTCTTGGTCAATTTATCACACCCTCCCCGAACACTTCCCCTCCCACACACGCACTCAGTATCCCCTCTGCCTCATCACGAAAAAACAGAACAAAAGCCCACCAACCATACAAAAATTATATTGTAGATTTGTAGATTAATGGGCTGATTCTGGCATCTCAATTCAAATGGATTTACAACCACTGTGTTTAGCCCTGTGTGATTTCAAATAGAATTACTTCTGATGAATTTGAATGCAAATTCACAAAGCATTAAAACAAACCATGTTTAAACTCGTTGGTTCATCAGATGCAAATATCGTGCATTAAGCAGGGAATACCCATTCATGAAAATAATGAAAACTGACACCAATATAATAAAATCATTACAGGTTTATGGATTCTGGGACTTAAACAAGCCATACCCTTGCTTCTCCTAACTGATTAAATGCTTCTTTGCAGTTTATGTTTGATCTGCAATTCAAAAACAAATTAGTTTAGTCTTTGAGCCCAGAACCTTGGAAAATTGCTAGGAGGTTCTACCTCGGATTTGTCTGGGGAGAAGGGCTGGGTAAGGAGAGGAAGCCGTGGGGGCAGGGAAGCTTGCAGCGCAATTGCAAACAGACAGTGGAGGAGAGGAAGCCGTCAGATAAATCGAGGCTTACAGACTCTACCAGCAAGCATTCATAAAACCAGCGTGTGAATAGCACTGTGCAGAACAAAAGGCAATGATGATAAAATTGGGCACTTTTGTTTTATAAAGCTGGCACAGATGGGTCTGTCACACCATGTGCTTCATTTTTATGAAACCTCAACCACCTTCACTTTGCATCATGTTTGTAGACAAGGGGTTTAAGTGCAGTAGGGCAATGGATTGCCAATTACTTCTAGGATTGTCCCATGGCAAGCACGCAAAAATGAACGCAGCCATGTTCTAGCTGATAAAGTAGATCTCTGGAGTTGCATCTAAACAGTATATATAATGTGGGTCTTCCATTAATCCCTCTTGTCTAATTATCGTGAACAAGTTTTCATTTTCAGTTAGATGACAACAGCCTAGCTCAAAAGGTTCCAGTAAAATCTTTGTGTCTAGATATTAGATTCTTCTCATAATGATGAGATTTAAACCAGCGACATTTTCCTCGCTGAGGCATGTAATGCTGATAATGCACTATTTTGCTGCACAATCTATGCAGTATAAAACGTTCTTCGCTGCATCATGATCTGCTCCAATTTGTGTATAAATAGCACTTGTAATAAAAGGAAATGTAACACTAAGTTTTACTTAAATAAACAGCTCCAAAAGAGGTTGGGAGATAATGCAGCTAACACAGAACAAAAAAATTAAGGGTAATTGCAATAGCTTGCTCCCAAAATAATTTTGTTTCTCTTTTCTTTTTAATCCGTTCACACCAAGTATTTTAAACCAAGATATTTACAGATTTATATGTTGGGAAGGTTTGAGGGCAATGCAGTTCCTAGAGTTCAGGTACCATTTAAAAGTGCAGGAAAAACCAGAAAGCCCTACCCTCTCCATAACTTTAACCAGTCATCGGAGGAAAGCTCCTACTTCCGAGGATGGAGATGCATGAGTGAAAAGATCTAACTAGCTGTGAAATCCTTAAGATCTGCATTTTCAAATGTGAATGCCTTGAATCAGGTACTCAAATCTGTATTTAGAAGACCATTAGGCATTTCTATGAGGCAACATGCAACACCATGCTGACAAAGCAGCTGACACTGGGCCTCAGGGGATTTGAGAAGCCCGGCTGTTCTAGCATTGCAGCAATCCAGTACCCACTGCCTACACCAGCTTTTATACATCCTTACCTGGCCAGCAGATCAAGGACTTCCATTCCTATGGCAGCCCTGTGATTTGTGTCTATGGCTTGGTTACTTCCAGCACACGGCACATAGAACAATACTGATCAGAGGTTAAGAGTAAAATTGTCGCCACATTCAGGACATGGACAAAATTCCCACTGATTCACACTATGATTAATATAAATTTGGATTAAAACAAGCAAACAAACAATCTGGATTCTGCTCATTCTTCATCATTTAATGCCAGTGATCTGAGATCCATCCTCTGGCTTCCAACTGGGATTAAGATGCTGGTTAAAAGCTACCTAGTCCTGAATTGCCTGGGATAGTCATTATGCTTAACTCTGTTGCTCTTCCTACACCCTTTTTCATGAGTGCAGTATTTGGGAGGGACCTAGTTTTTTACAGAGAGAAACGTCTGTCACATTTTCTTATCAGTTCTGAAACTGGTCCTGAAACTAGACTAAAATAGCTTCTGGTGAAGGATCTTTTCTGTGAGCCATGAGGCAGGCGAGGACTTGTTTTTTCCTCATGACCCATTGGCTAAGTTCTTGAGTGCTGCAGAGAAGCTGCTGTAGCATTAATTAAAATTTGTACTGGTTGAAGTGATATATCACAAAACCTTGGCTTTAAGAATTGCTGAATACCATATCAAACTCAACTTCCCAGTGCTACATGCATCTTCTGGTTTTTGTTTTTGGTTTTTTTTTTTTTTCCACTGTATGAATGTGGGAGAAACACAATACTCAAGCATAAAGAACCACCTTAACATGCATTAGAATGAGATGTACGGGTATGTAGTAAGTGCCAATCTGAGCACTCAGATGTGGAATTAGGACTTCGTATATAGGCACTTATTTTAGAAAGTGGATCTCAGAGGATATATAGGGTTGCCCACTTAGCTTGGAAAACCCTGCTCCAGTTTTAAAAGCTACTTGTCACTGCAGAGCAATTTTGAAGCAAAGTGGTATGTTTGGTGGCCTCATTTGCATGACAATACCCCAAATGCTCTCCTAACTCACAGCTATTTCATGGAAGGGCTGATGCATGCAAGCTTTGAGAACAAACCCAAATCATGTGGGTGTACTGGTGCGTATAATTTTAATACTTCCCCCCCCCCCTCCAGTCTGTGTGCAAAAGGTAGAATTATTAAAGTGGGTAGTCATTATAGGTAACTGAACTAACCTGTTTGTCATCCACATTTACTAGAAATCAAAATTACAAATGGTAGTTTGGCAAGTCTCTAACACATTCATTGATTAGCTGATCATCTCGTACCCACGTGTATATGTTTTAAGTGTTGACATCAGCCATCAAGGTTTCTGTGAAGACCTGTCCCAATATATTAACAATCAATTAGAAAAACTAAACAACTTACAACACAAAGCACAGATATAGAATAGTAGTTCATCAAGATGGACTGCGCTCATCTCCTGCACTTCGCTCCTCCTCTCCCAGTTTGCTACACAAAATAAATGCGCTACATTGACTTACGCTGCAGTACAGAATATCGGTCTCCTCGGTTGTGTGGATTTCACTGCTGAGAAGCTGTAACACTAATTGTCAGTTTTCCATGATCAGCGTAATCTGGTTAAATAACTGGTTTACGTTTACTATGTTTTATTTACCTCCCCTAAATAAATGTTATAACAAAAGATCATCCGAAGAGGAGGGAATGCTATAGCGATAACACCAATATGGTGCCAACATATGGAGAAATATGTGTGGTTTGTGCACATAAACAATGACATGAAGCTTCAGCTGTTTAGAGAACAAAGCTTTACACCTGAGTTAACTTCATATTATGATATGTGCATTCTGGCGTGTGTGCATATGAGGGGTGAAATTCTTCTGCTATTGGATTTTGGCACTGAAATTAAAGAATACTGTTTTAAATGCTGATTAACTGGTGATCATTTATAACTTATCCTTGATAGGTGATAAATGATGGCATTTCTTCTTTTTTATTTCTTTATTTCTATCAGTTACATGAAGCCAGCACTCCCAGGCGAGGCAATGGCTTCTCTAGAACTAAAATCAGGTTGATGACATCATGATAACCCTTCAAGCCATTCTTGGCTTTTCAGATGTTTTTCTCTCTTTCATTTCATATAATATGTGGATTTGACCACAATTTTTATAGCTCCTCCCCAGATGCAGAAAGGGAATGCAGTAACTAAGTGCCTGCAGCAGTCGACAGAAGCTGTTTCCTTTAACCTCCCCCTAGACTGCCAGGCGTGAAGAACGGCTGAACCATTTTCCTCCAGCCACCAGAGTGGCTCTTCTTCCACACGCTGCTAGAACAGCTTCATTCAGAACGGGCAGCCACTGGAGTTCCTTCAAAATTCTGCCAGAATGGCTTAAACTCAAAAGTAATTAAAAGCCTCTGAAAAACTCGTAAGTCAAGGGAGTGGCATAACACCCATTAATTATAGTGCTCCGTGATGTCACACCTGTGACTTATTAGAGGCTATCCTGAAGTAGGTTCAGAGCTGCTGTTCATGATTTATAACTGGATTTTGAAGACCGCCTATTGAAAAGCAGTATCTAATTGGGATGGTACATATTTAATAATAGCTGATCGCCTCTTATACAGAATAATATGGCGGCTTTCATTGTAAAACTATCGCGGATGAACGCAGGCTTAAATACCAAGCACACCATCACAAAATGGTGCCCCTGCAGTGGGACCATGACCCTGTGATAACTCCGATCTAGTTTGACTGGAGCTCTGTTAACTTCAGTCAACAGTCAACTCTAAGAAGGACAGAAGAAAGAACTTCAAAAGACAAAGTGATTGCTGTTTTTTTTCCAGTTGACTAATTTTTAATCTGTTAATACTGTTACTGGAATCAGAAGGTCTATTTATTTTTGCTTAATTATGCTTGGCTGTACTTGCAGGATTTAAACACTTGTAAGGAAAGTAAAATCCCAAACAGGTTACCTGAAATAAACAGGGGTACATTTATTTCCATCGGTCTTCAGGTGCTATTTTTGCGAGAATATAGGACACACCGTCTACAGAACATTAAATTGAATTACACAGAACAATACTAAATTTTATGAATTTGCAGTAAAACTTGTCTGTATTTGATAGTCATTTACAGAAAAAAAATATTGCAATGTTTCTGCAACAGATTAAAACCTGCAAATTGCTTTTTTCCTTTGTCTGTTTTGAGTTTAAATGGAAACAAACCTTACAGTATAGAATTGGCTTAAGGTCACCTGTCTACAAGGGATTACTGTGTAGTTCCTTTTATATTTTTCCCCCTACTAGTTTGAGGGACAAAAGGGCAGCAGTACCCTAAGGGCTTTTTCAAATAACCTCTTTAGCAAATAAAGTCATACCCTATGTATAGAGGCCATTTCATCCCAGTCCCATGGGCTGCCTGTAGGGTAAAATACTGAATTTTTCTGGCATATGTCAGTGAATGTGAAAAAGAGGACCACTACTTACAGAAAGTTAAAGGCCGAATGAAAGAATGTGGATTTCCTTAATGCGCTAATTTAAAACATTGTATATTGCAGCTGAAAACATCAGCCATAAGCATCTCAGAGAAACACTGGAATGCATTTATGTGAACCACACAGAGACTCACATACCAACAGCTGATTTACTATGGCTTGAAAATGCAACAGATTCAGCTTATCTGAAATCTCAAACAAACAAACAAACAAATATATTTTCTCTGGGGAAAATAAATAAAAGGAAATTGGGCCTTTTCTTCATGGATGTAATCTTATGACTCTATCAACTTAACATTACCATAAACATCTCTGAAATCAACTGTCGGGAAGAAATCTGTTACTCTTATATAAATTACTATTATTGTTGTTTTTATTGCTGCACTTGCTGCACCCCACTTCTGTAATTGGTTAAAAGATAACGTGCAACCCCCCAAACTTTCAAGTATTCGTATGGTATAAAATAATGGTTTTAAAACAAATGATTTGACAGCTGCAAATGCAGGATAACACCTAGTTACATTATAGAAACAGTGTGGATAATTACTTTTTTCAAAAGGAAAGACTCCACGGACCATGGTCCTGTCTGAATTTCCCTGCAGCTCAGATAATGTGCGGTAATACAAATCCTGTTGTCACCTCAACCTAAGTCTTTTTATCATCTATACATCAGTAAGAATGATGAGAGACGTCCCATGATTCTAACAGTCTTCCTTTGAAGGATCCACATGTTAATTACCGCACTAATTATGGTTTTTGAATAACCAAATGAAGTAAGCAGTCTATGGGAGGTACAGGCATAAACCTAAGACTGAGAAAATACTAGTTACTGAAGTCATCAGTGTAAACTGACACATTGAACATGCTTAAAAGAAGTAGAAGAAGTAGATTTTAAAAGACAAGCATCTTCAATAATTAGGGTTCCATACAGGAAAAAGAAATGTTATTTCTTAATGGCAAGTGCATTTAAACTGTTATCTAAAGATCTGAAGGTAAGCCTGCTTAATTCACTGCTTCTTCTTTTGTTATTAGGAAAACATAATTGTTCCAAATAATTAGCACTAGAGTACATCACAAGCTGACAACAAAATTATAGAAATCTTCATATTCAGATCCGTCTAGCTGGCTATTAGGAACAGTTTCTGATCATAACCCATTAGTTGAAGTGCTGTGAGTTCTTGATTGCCACCAAATAACCTCAGATATCTGCCTAAGTTAACAGCCTCTATTTATTCAGACTTTTCTTGACAGTAAAAATTGCTTACGATTTTTACAGCTGCCACACAAAAGAACAGTATCAGATGTGCGCACTCGGAAGATTAGGTGATAAAATAATTGAAATGTGGATTTTAGACACAATTTTAACTCCTAACTTTCTAAATGAAAAATAGTTAAGGGATTTCAGTGTGCTGCAATGGTACTATTGGCTTTCCTGTTTATTAAAAATTAAAATGAACACATTCCAAATCTTTCTAGTTGTGATGTCCATGCTAATTAAAATAAGATTTGTTTGGGGTGAGGTTTTTTGGCATAACAGTCCTACTTTGTCCTTTTTTCCCACTGAACACTGACTAATCAACAGCTAAAGATTTCTCTGTATCTTAAAGCTCAACCCTTTATTTTTGTTCTTGGTACTTTCTTGTGAATAATTCCAGGACATAAATGGCTTGTAATTCATTTCCTAAACAGCTAACTAGCATGGACAGCACCACAGCAAAAGCTACCAGAAAATGTGGCATATTTTTAAAAGACACTGACAAATGAATCTTCTGACAGAAATCGCTGCTGTAATTCCAAAAGGAAAAAAAAAACCAAAAACCCACCAACAAAAACCTGCATACACATGGTGAGAAGGGAAGCGTACTCTCTTAGTTACTTACCCAGCTTCAGTGAGTGGATTATTGATAATGTAATACAGACAAAATGAAAACTTGTTTAAATTTCCAATCTAATACTTTAGTTATCTATAATGCTATTTGAAGCTGCTTTCAAAATGTTTTTCTGTGATAATAGCTTGGTTTATAAACCTACAAAGCTTTATGTCAAATCCCATGAGGGATAACTTTGATTACTGGAGTAATTAATGATGCTGGATAGTAATATGGATTTTCTGTTAAGATTTGAGTTTGAAGTTAATTAGTCTCCACATTATGATTTGCTGATTAATTACAGATATTTAGTTATAAAGAGAGATGTTAATTATTAATCTGAAAAATCATCTAGTGTAATTAACTAAAACTTTGACGTCAGTCACCACTCTCCTTGTATGTAACTCCCAAGGTGCCAATTCTATGAAGGGAGGCACAGGCCTTCCCCAAAAGGTAAAAAAATCCTTCTGCTATCTTTTTTGTGTATACAGTATAGTGAACAAATTTTACTCTTAATTTGTCAGGACAAGCCACCCACTTTGAAGCAGGACAGTAACTTAATTCTCGTCGAAGTACTGATCTTTCATCGCTTATTCTTACAATATGCCTCATCTTATCACAGAAAAAAATGTGCTATAAAAGAAATTCCACTATGAGTCTTAACTGGGTGTACTCTTGAAATCATGTCTTAACCTCAGAGCTGTGATGTTCTTCTGACTGATGGGCTTTGTCAGTTCCTGTGTTAAACTCTGGAATGAGCTTCAGCGTTGCTACAGATATCTGTATTTTCCAGCAGCAGCAGCAGCAGCCGCCTTTAGCAGTGCCAAGAAAATATTAGAGCAAAACTACTGATTAATGTAATAACTCGATTAGAATTTGAAATCACTTTTTGTTTCAAAAGAAACCCCACCTTATCCCCCCGCCCCTTCCCTTCTCATCTGCAAGGAACAAATCTCACTCTTACTGTAAAGGGGAGGGGAATGTGATTAAGAAAAAGGGTTAAACCAAAAAGCATCAGCAGCACACCAATGTCCTGGAATTTACCCTAGTAACACAGACTCTGAACAGGGATCTGTTTACATTATCTCTAGATCATCTTGACAATATTTATTCTCTATTTACCTAAATGAGGCAATATGATGATATTTATTGCTCAGAATGGCTAAATATAGACTTTTCCTGAGCACTCAGTACCATAGTGGGAGGTTTTGCTCTAATCTACATCTTTAAACTGACAAGCTGGAGCATTCCTAATGAATGCCTCTTTTCATCTGGATGTCTGTGTGTATTTGACAGTATAAATATTTAGCAATATCGGAGTCAGCTTGTGATTTTACCCAGATGGACTGATTGATGCCTTGGCTTGACGTTGCCAAAGACAATCCACGTAGTTATATAAGCAATTTCCCTCTTACTTCCTAAGAAGCAATTAGGTGGCCAAAGGCAGCAACCCAAAAATAGTGAGAATACTTCTGGTATCAGCTGACAACTCTGAGGGATAAATAAAATATGGTACTTAAATTATTACCACTTTACTTTCATGAATCATGGGATTAAAGCTTTCACTTCTAAAGTACATATAAATTGCAGGGTTTCTTATGTCTGTAATTTGCAAGAATCTAAGTTAAAATACCAGCTAATCAGTCAACTCACATTCACCTTGGGAAAAGTACCACCCTTCCTTGTCATTTTTGTAAATTGCATGCCTAAGCACCAATGTTATTTTCAGGGGGAAAAAAAGCTTGTTGTCAATAACATATATTGCAGTCTAGTTAAAACAACATTTGTTAAGGTTTAATCGCAAATGTAATCTGCTTTTAAAGTTTAGACAGAACGCTCAGAGAAATTCAAGGGACAGATAATAAATCATTTTCTCCTATCTTGGGTGTGAACAAGGTAGGCTGGAGTCTTGCAGGTGTGCTGCCTTTTTCTCCTATGTGTTGCAGAGTGCTGCTGGGTTTTTCCGTAAACCACTCAAAGATACTGGGACTCCAGAAGCTAAGAAGGAAGGAATATTTGTACCGTCTGACTCTCAAGCTACATAAGCGGGACTTTTCATACCGTTAAATATTCCCAATCATTTTATTCAGGTTGTATCTCTGGCATACGCTTTGTAATTCATAACGTGTCTGTGTAACAAATTGCAGCATCGAGAAGTTTTAGCTAAATTTCATGCACAGACGTACAAAAATATGTGAATACAGAAAAAAAAAAAATCGTGGATACTGAATGTCAGCTTTACATTAGCAATGCACTGTTTGTCCGTGTCGGGTTTACACGGTGTAAGATGCCTGCAATGATTATGTCATGTGCTCTTATGCATGTTAGTGCTTTGGGGGGAAAGAACAGTCGCGCATTATTTTTGGCAACAGTAAAATTCACATGTCTCAGCTATGTTGTTGATTCCGCTCCCTTCCCCAAACACCTTTAGTTTCTTTGTTTTCTATTAACTCATCCCGGTCTTTGTATAACCCATGCAATAACCCAGGAGAAAGGGCAAGGAAGACATTATTCTTCTTGACACTAATACCTATAGATCCTGCTCTGCAGTGATACCTCTCCCTATCACAAAGTATCTCAGCTAACAGAATTCTCCAAACTCAAGAGCTGGCATCGTTAATGTATTCCACAGGCAAGTGGGACGCAATGCCCACCAGTAATCAGACGTACAGAGCAAGGCGTCTTGGGGACTGACTGTCTGCTTGTAACGCACAGGAGCTTTAAGAGCAGCACGCATCGGCTACAGCACATTCTTCTGAAAGGCAGACTCCAACTTACCTGTTTTATTATTATTCTGTGACCAGCTAGGTGCCAAATAAAAATAAATGTATGCTGTTTTGTATTTATTGGATTTGATTAGTAATAAATTTGTTATTGACCAGATCCAGAGTGTGAAGGCCTGAGGCACAATCCGATGGTCTCTACTCACTTGATCATTACACCCTGCACTTTCAATCAAGCTGCATTGAATTGCGTTACCCTGTGTTTTCCTTCTGAATTGTCTGGTTGGAGAGTGGAGGGGGGGGATGGAGGGAGAGGAAAGTTGATGTTTTCTAGTGAGAAAATTAGGAAAGAAAGGGAAGGCTGTCCCTTTAAACTGGAAGATAACTACAGCACAATACCAAAAGAAATCTGGTGATAGAGTGCACTGTACATGGTACAAGCCATTGCACAGGTTGACGTGAGAAACGACTAGGTCTGATAAGGCAAAGTTTAGAATAAACTGCATTGTTTTACAAAATATGTCATCGGGAAAAATGCATTAACTCTAATCAGCCAAAATGGTGTGATTCATTGCTTAATTTCAGGGTACCAGGCTATAAATTACATCAGGCCTGCCACAACTAATTTTTGCAGTGGCATACTAGATGAAAAATGAAATGTCCAAGTGGCTACAAGTGAAAAGCTTCCATCTTTCTTCCACAGCTGAATATTACTTACTCTAATGATGTATAATAGCCTGCAACTACACTTAACCTGTGCATTAAATGGCAGCACAAACTGTTTACCTAGAGTTATGAAGAAGAAAACAGCAAATCAAGCAAAGGAATCTAGAGTGTGTACATTAACCTCCCACATGCCAACATAATTGTCCCCTACAGATGATGTATAACACTGACTCCAAATCATACTTATTTTTTTTTCATTACACATAATAGCTTATGCTTCAAGTATCAAAAGTGTCAAAGCATGTGTGATAAATTGATGCCAAAATGCACCTAATTAATAAGTCTGATGATGTTTAGATTAAAACAGATGTTGGTTATGTTGTTAACGGAACAGCAGCTAATAAAAATAATTGCAACCTATATGCCTAAAAACTGCAGGTATTATTAAAAAGAACAACAAAACCATGTCATATCTGAACAGTACAAAATGGTTAGCAAGCTTTTTTGGGTGAAAATGTTCTTTTATGTACAAATACCTAACAACAGATCAAAGCAATTAATCGGATCAGCAGTACTAACAACTACCCCTTGTTTAAAATCCATAGCAAGGCTTCACACGGAGCTCGCTTTTACCGGCGATACTGTGTGTGCAACAAGGAATACTGTAAAGCATACTTGCTATTATTCACTTACAAGAAATAAGGTGAATCCTTTGTTGATTATGTGAAAAAAAACAGTTAATGAACTCTAGAAAGTTTCTAAATGTGATGAAGTAATCTGTGAGTACCAGAAGTATCTTGTAGATACTTTTGATTTTAACAGTTCAAACTCCACCGAAAATAAACCAGAAATAACACATTATTTTAAAGCTATCGTTAAACTATCCATTAAATATCATAGTGTTTAAAATCTTGGGGGTTTCCCCTGATGGAAAATAATTGCTTATCGCTTTGCTTCCCTTAAAAATACAGTATCCAAGGAGAACCAATTGATGGAAAACCTGATGACAAAAAATTCTATCGGTCTGAAGCAAGTTTTGGAGAATCTGATTAGGTCTCATGCTGCAATACTAGGTATTCCATTTTTGCCAAAGGGCCAGCTATTATTATTAACATCATTTGTCTGAATCATTACTCTGCACCTTGGTTCAGCAAACACTATGAAGATGGCATGGTAATAAATGACCGCAGGATTCTTTCCTGCTTCGGCCTGTTTTTATCTGCCACCTCTCTACCGTCAGCTCCATCTTTCTGAACCTCTCTGAATCCCCAAAAGGGACGGGGCATCTATTTGTTTTCCACTAGGTTACCACTCTGTCTATTGTTGTTTGCACTAAAGGGTACGAATTCAATTCATTCTTGTGACATAAAAGCACTGATACAGTAAATTTTTTGCCCAAGAGAAAACACAAACAAAGTTGCTGAATATGGGCTAAGATGTGAAGCACTTGTATGTACATGAAGGAGCTTTCCGAGACAGTCCTGCTCACTGAATATTGTTTTTTTCTCCACCACAATCTAGACAATCACATTAGCGCATTCTAAACTTACCCTAACCTTGCCAAATTGGTACCACTTGCAAAACAGTGACTGTGTAGGAGGGGTTAGGTAATATATCCTACTGTACCTATAAGCAAGAGAAGAGACAAAGGGCTAGGAGGTAAAATAGCCAGGCGGTAGCTACAAGATTAAGTAAGCCAGTGCTTCTGCGATAATAAGGCTTAGTGGGAATGGCACATGAGAACCGAGGAAAAGAACAAATAACCAAGGAGAAAAGACTTAAAAACAGTTAAATAAGAAAACTGGAATGAGAGAGAATGGCAGGGTGTTGACTAACCTTATTTATCTGCATGCTGAAATTCACACAAATAACTTTACCTTTATCCCTACCTAAACATGGCAAAAAATAATGAATCTGCCATCCAAATGAATCGATCAAAACTGAACAGAGCAGGGATAACGTCTGATATGGCACTCTGCATAATGAAACCAAAACCTTTCTGAGATGTAGTGGGTCTCTCTCTTTTAAACAATAAAACATGCATATTTTCTTCTTTAGCAACAGGAAGTATGAAGTGTTGGAAAATACTATATCAGGACCAGACCCAGATGGCTCTTCAAGGTTTCCCAATTGCAAACATCTAGTCTGAGATTCCATCCTTTTGCAATACCATAAGGCAGATTTTATGAGATGGTCCACTCAAAAAAGTAAATTTCAATGTTGCAATATATGTAAACATATTAGGCTTTGATGGAATTTAAGCCATGTAAACGCAGTTATAAAGCATACTTAGCACTGGCTTTTCACGGCCAATGGCATTTTCTTTTCCCAAATATACTGTTAAAAAGTGCCAAACTTGGTAAACCCTACAGAAAATAGCCAAGTTCTTTCTTGTCCAAGCTTTATAGAAAGCTTAAAAAGAACACTCCTAAATTTGAAATGCTATAACTGTTTACAAAAGAGGAAAGGTTGCATTATATACAACTTTCTTCGCTATCAAAATGCTCTACATTCCTGCCAGAAGTTAAGAAGTTATCACTTGAAAATCACTGGCTAATCTAGCTTGTGCTAAGATGGATTTTTAATGAAAGTTTAATGAATGATAAATACTTGTTTCTTGATAAATGTTTAATTATGCCAATAATTACCAACTGCTGAAAACTACTGTTGTGTTAATAATGGCATTTTAGTACACAAGCAGTTTCATGAGTCATGATGCTGTTAAAGATCAGAATTCCATCTGTCTAATGCAAACTAGCAAAACAAAAGAAAAGTCTAATTAATATTTTGATGCATTTTCCCTATACACTTTAAAACTGATGTCCTTTTGTGAAAGAATAAATTTACTTGCTCCCTTTTTGAGAGAAGAAATAAATGTTTCAGAGCCATTACATTATTAATCATTACGACTATGTGAACCTAAAAACTGAAAGAGAAGAAGAAATCAAGCCAGATGTAGCATACGTATGAATGCTTTTTGTTTACTTTTTTGGAGGAGGAGAGAATGGGCCATTACGGTAACGATGAGACTGAGTTTTCACCTGAATTATTTTCAATCATTTAGGTACCACACTACTTTTGTTGCATTAATCTGCAGATTTATCTAGGACTATTTCCCTGATGCCAAAAAGCCAGCAGATTGCAACCCTCACCTCTTAGAAGTGAGGGGCCAAGAAACATCAAATTGTCGTGGTGCCCTCCAATGGGGCCAGATAAAATGGAGATCTTGGAAGTGCAAAGAAGATAAAAAAATAGGTATGCAATGAATCAGGACAAAGTAAAAAGAGAGACAAATATTGCTGTGAAAAATAATGGGAGATCAAGGAGCCTTTCACTGACTTTTTTTTTTCAGGATTCCTCTTAATTGGAAAATATCACCCATATTCCTTGTGCTCATGGTACTTATTTCTGCTCATGTAATTGCCCCAGTACCTCTGGACAGCCCAGCCAGGCATCCTGGCAACGCGTTAATCCATTGGGCATGCCGCAGCACGTGAGGACCTCACAGTGTGCTCTGGCCATCCCTCAGAGCGTAACTGCAGGCTTGCAATCTGTGCACCTTGCAAGTCTGGTCTTGAAGATGGCCTTGGGACTGCCCTTCATCTAAAGTTCTGTAGGCCTGATCCAAACCCCACTGAAATCAGTAATAAGATTTCCTATGGACTGCCAAGAATTTTCAGTCAGGCGCTGCCTAAAATGCAAGGGCTACATCCGTTCTATAGTCAACAAGTGTAAATTCACTGCAGGCACATTGATTTGTAAGGAAGTACTGCAACATATGTCAGCTGAGAACTGACTTACTCTTAACATATTGGTGAACAGATACTTTAATACAACACAAACACCTTCACTTGTGAGATTCAAAATATAAACAGGATCATACTGTTCTATGAAATGGTACATTAAAAATTATATCTTTTGGGGTGAAAATTAAGCTTTTAATGACTGAAATACAACTTCTTCCCCACATCAACTCCAATGTTATGGTATATTTTGCATCAGGACATTTAAAAGGAGTTTCTGATTCACATAAATGTTGAGTTCACATTCTTAGAAATGTTGAGTTTTTCTTTCTTTTTGAATGTATTTAAAATTTCAATTTAAATGGATCTTTCCTTTCCACCACAAAGACTGGACAAAGCATTGCAAAACTTATTTTATTCAGCAATCTTGTACCTCATGTGGGTTCGAGTAGGGGATCCCATAAATTGTTTCCATTTCCTACATCTGCAACTCAATGACACAAATCTGTTTTCTACATAAACGCAATGTACTTTTTGAGATGGTATTCTTCTTATTTAACATTTATGTAATCTTCACTGTGCATCAGAATGTGCTGGAGGAGTCTGACCTCTACTTAGGTACCTTATACAATACTCTGATTCTGAAACAATTTTTGTAGTTTTGAGAATTGCCCGACATCTTTGATTTATTTTTCAGGATGTTTTTTGCAGATTGGCAGTAGTTCATAAAAAAAGTAGTTAACTACATAGACAGGCAATAAGCCCAAATACTAAACCAAACAAACATATTCATGAAATATCAGAAAGGAGTTTTTCTTGCTGGAGAGAGAGGGATGCTGCTATGGATTAGCACAGGGAGCATGTTAGCATCCATACAGCATCTGCAATGCAATGCAGAAGTCAGTGCAGTGAAACAGAAAACAAAGCCCATCCTGACAAATGGCTGGTGGCTCATAATGCCTTTTCCATGAGATTAAGTTAAGAGAGTGAACTACAAATGCAAAGGTATACTCAAATGTATATTGACAACTTTTCTTCAGTTGAATCATAGTGGGCTATTGCTCTAAGGTTATAAAAAAAATTACCTTGATTGTACAGCAATGTATGATATTGTTGGTTATAGCCTTTTTGATGCTGTCATATCATGTTCAGTAACACTTGGAACCTAAAGGCAATAACTTACAGCTATCATCCTCCTCAGTATTATTTATTTTAAATGGATGCAAACCCCATGCATCTCCTAATGCTATGAGAAATTTTCACACCCATGTTTTTCATCAAAACCATAAGGAAACTGGCCATTTCAACGGAGTCAAAATGTTCCCCAGATCCATGAGGGGGACAGACTCCAGTCCCATATGACGGTGGGACGGGCAAGTCATTCCTAAATACCATTGATTTAAGGAAAAGGGGCTGCTTTACTCCTTGTGTGTCCTTCTGATAGACAGTAGAACAGATCAGTTAATCTCACCCAAAAGCATTATCATAAAAACAGAGTGAAGGTATACAGCAATTTGCAACCCACACAGTCTTTAAAGATAGTCCAGTTCTTACTAACCTGTCTACAAGACTTTCATTCCACTGCAATGCTGCAGTGGAGTTTATATTAAAAACGCTTCTTACAAAAATCAAATACCTGTCTTAATCCCATTGCCCCCAGCCTTCATCCTCTATTTCAAATTCTTTACAAACATTACTCCTCTTGAAGCCAATAATAAAATGTTTTATCCTGAATATCTCAGAAACAATTAAATACGTGCTGTGTTAATAACAATATTTTGGTTTTCTGTGCTTTTAAGGCTTGGTAACATACCAGTAAAAACTGCCTGTGCCTACAGTTGTTCTCATTACAGCTGGACCGGGTGGAGCAATGCTGACCAGAGCTGAAAGGTGGAAGGTTTCTCCTAAAAATACGTGGTAGAGACAGCCATATATTAAAGTTTCACTCCACGTAAATGGAATGTCACTCTTTTATAACTACAGTCCACTATGATAATCCTCTTGGAATGCATTAATTATCATCCACCAGATAAGTGTCAAAAGCTACATTCCTAAAGGATTATCAATTCCCACCCAATTTTTACTGCAGCTGAATAAGGAAGAAGAAAAGTTAGTGGAAAAAGAAGAGGCATCAAGCAGCTCTTAGTCTTCCCACAGTTATTCTCCACTCAGAATGAAAATATGGCCTTTCGAAACAGCTCAGCTATTCACATAGCTTTCATCACAACTGCACAAGTAGAGGAGACACAGTGACATGGTATCTGTGTTAAAATAGGAAAGATTTTGTCCTGTAGATTCTTTCATTATACAGCGACATTCTCCTTAGAAGTATAGGGAAAAAGAAAGAAAACCCTTTCCTGCTAGAAGGCTTCAAAAAAGACCTCAAAACCACAAAGTAACATCCTTTCTTCTTCAAGTTAAGGTATTTTTAACCATTACACCAAATGATTTTCTACTGCATTTTTTTATTAATTTTTTTTTTTGCTATGCCTTTACTTTTCTACTGTTGAAGAGAACTGAACTCAAACAAAACTCTGAAAAAAACTTCTGTGAAAAACTTGTTCAACTACCAGACAGGATAAGGTATAGAAAAAGTAAAGTGTTCCAAAGATATGGAGTACCAAAAAACCCAAAACTAAACGGAAAGAAAAATTGGGTTTTTGTAGAAAAAAGTTACACAGCCACACCCCTCCACACATACACAATTAGTAAGTCTGTGTGTGGCTTTTTTATAGGCTTCAGATTGTAGTTTACTACTTTTTATTGAGGCAACTGTGTGCAATTTTGTCATTTGTGAAAAATTCAGTCCATCCAACCTCACAACAAAAAAACAGTTTGTAATCGACTGAGAAAAACACACACATCCAAATACATGAGTGGGTAATACTGTTTAACCCAGCATCACAAATTACCCTGCAGGTCTGACATTACACCTACAACCTCGCTGATCTCGGAAAACTGAGGTGGAGATGGGATAGGAGGATTCTCCATTCAAAGTGGGGCCAAGTGCATAGGGACGTTAGTTGTGAGCTTCTTCGTGCTGCTTTTGCCTCTGAGTCAGCAATGAAATGATACCCCTGCGTAGCAGTAAACAGTATTAGTACTGTATTATTTACTATTTTTATATTGGAATTGTTCTTAGGGGTATTGTGCTGGGCCTTGTACAAACACAGGAGCTGAAGGAAGCAACCCATTGAAAGGGCTCGCAGTCTAAAGACACAACGAGAGTAAACTAATAGTAGGG
>NW_009260128.1:1804165-1859447 GCF_000687185.1 Egretta garzetta
TGAACAACTCGCACACATGGTCACAATACCACGGAATAAAGGCCTTTTGTTCCCCAAACAAGGACATTTCAAGCCATTAAGAATATTGACTTTTACTACATTTGTTGCTATCACTGTGGGGCACCATGCAGGTGGAAATGCTGTGCAATTTTTCAGATGAGACACTTTTGGCAGATTCCTGTAGCACATTTTCCAAAAATAAGGATGTCCTGGTAAAATTCCAATATTTTTTAGTTACATTATGCTTATCTGGGTTGCCCCTACAGTTTAAACTGAAAATTACATTAGTCATGTAATGTTGCTGCTTTCTGTTGAAAACCCTACACGTTTCACCTCAGCTACGGCTGGTTTTCAGTGGGCAGCAAAGTCTTCTGGATGTGCTAGAGATCGTAACAGGCTTCAACATCCTTTTGAGACAGGAGATGCTATAGAAATATTAAATGATTAGAGTAAATTTGGAATTGCTGAGGGAACCGGAATGCTGAATTGCAAGACGCATTCCTCGATTCTTCCTGGCCAGGAGTAGTCAGTATTTATTAGCAGGCGCCCATAGATCTGAAACCAATCAGGCTTCTACCCCACCTTGTACAACAGTAATAGCGGATCTTCCCACTATCACTGAAATAGGATGAGATTCTGGGTTTTGTTTGTTTAGCAGGGCTTTTTAAATGAAAACTTTGGGACATCTGCGGGTGCCTTGTATTATATTAACACATGCACCTCACTGTCTCCTGTCTTAACAGTGTGTTGTCACATTTGCAGTTTGGGCAAGACAGAATTGCTCATCTTCCCCTCACAGCCCATCTGGTTTCTCCCAAGCTGCTCAGGCGACAACACTCTAAAGAAAAAGCGATGTTATCAGGGGCACGTACCAATATATATCACATATTGCAGCATGTTTTGTCATTTACAATGCATCATAAAAAGTTACATTGCATCTGACCTACAACATGATGTAATGTAAAATGACATGCTTACATTGAACAACATTACATTACTCAAAAATCTGAATTTAAAGAAATAAGCACGGGGGGTGTCTATTTATTTATTTGGAATGCTATAAATTCTGACAGACATTAAGTCAGCCAAGAAAAAGGGGGAGGTGGAGTAACTAAATATTTAACTGCGTGGCTGCTTAGTCACTTGCTAATGCCATTTTTTTACAAACAAAAAGAATTAAATAATACACTATGAGATCTGTTGTACATCTTTAATATTAAACACAACAGATGATATAATCACAGAAATAATACCAGTAACTTTCAAGGTGTAAAACTGTAGTCGATTTTCTTCACGCTTTACTACTAAAAAGCACAACAATCGAGCTGTAAAAATGCATTTTAAGTCTTTCTGTTGGATTTTGAACAGCAAGAGCACAGAGTGCTCTATACATTCCACAGATCTGCTTTTTAAGAATCAACATGGTGCACACCATGTGAACTGTCACATTAATAACCCTATGCTGATATTCAAATTTTCTGTCTTAAGCTAAAGAAAGATTGAATACCCTGCTGTTGTGTGGCCAAGATTGAAGAGGTGTCTCACTGACATTGTTCAAAGTTTATGAAAATATATGAATGCTCAAATGTCATTGGCTTTGCGCCTCCAACAGACTGTGGTTTTATGAGAAATCAGTCTTTTAATCAAAATGATTGAATACCTTAAGGTCGAATCCAAAGATATCAGTTAATATCTAGAAACGTGCTATTTCTGCAAATTTTGCCAAGCCGTACATATTGTGGTGCATTTTAAAGTGTTAATTTGTGCATTCCATATTGAAAATTGATCTTGAGTTTTAGCTTTTTGTCAAGCAAAAACATATGGTTACAAGCTCTATGCATTTTATGTGACGGCTGTTGAAGCTGTCACGTGCAAACTTGATAACCGATGTGACACATACGCAAATAATTTGCTTGTTTAGTAACAATTCAAAGATTCATTATTCATGCAAAAACACGTTTTTTAAAAATGATCAGATGGAAGTAGTCTTCATTTTGCACAATCTAGTCTCATTGGTGTGCAAACACAGATAAAATAAAGCTGGGAACTAAGTGGTATTAAAACAAATCCAAGAATATGGGTATTTTCAGATAATTATTGAACCAGATGGTGTTTTTTGTTAATTCTGCCATCAGTCTGAGAACTTGATGTCTTACATCTGCACTTGGTAAAATAAATTTTGCCAGTGACATTATTTCAGTTTTCTTAAAATATTTCAATCAGTTTTACACCAAGATTTGCAAACATCTGCCATTCTACAGGACTGTGAGATGAAATTATTTGAAAAATTCTGTTAAGAAAACACTTACCCTAAATTTAACTTAGGCTTAGCACTTCTGCTGCTAAACTGTCTGAATTACTACTTTATGAATATTATAAATAAAACGCTAATCATGCGCTGAAATACTGCTACCTTCAATTTTGAGAGGAAGAATCTATATAAACCAATGAAGAGCTGCAGGTTCATTTGGGGATGCCATCTTGGGATTTTACAGTCCCTTACTTTGCTTTCTTAAGGTTGAGAGGTTAGAACTTCATTGGCACAGAACTAATGAAAACCTCCTCCCTGGCCTCTGTAAGAGTAAATAAACAAAAATAAAAACCACTGGGATATGTGACCAATTTAATAAGATCTACTTTAAATCAATGGATATAGAAGTAATCCAAACAGTCTTTTAACCTGCAGCTATGTTATTCACCCTAATAGAACTCCTCATAAACATTATCGCTCAAGTATTGTACCTCATAAACAGATGTGCTCCATCACTTATGCACGTTTGACACCGTACATAGCATTTAGATACTTCCTTTCTGTGATCTAAATCACAGCCTTTCTTGAAAATTCAGCTGTAACAGGCAATAAAATTGTAGAGCTGGCTTAACTACTCCAGTGCTCTACTTCTACAGCAAATCCCAAATAAGACCGCTTTTTCACATACGATCTAATGGATAAACTCCTCTTTTTCAAGTAAATGTATGCTCTGTGATACAAGCCGCACCCTAGCAATCATCAGACTAGTTTCAGAGGCACCATGTGTGATGGCATTTTATTTATACCAAATATCATTATTGTGTGAACTTATTTATGAATTCTGCAACAGCTGCAGTAAAATCCCTAACGTGTTTGCTAGTTGGTGAGGTTTTATTATGGTGCTTCGCTATGCTAGCACCTTTCTGTGGGTAACACAATAGAGCACACTGACCTGGCAGACCAGTGCCAAGTCTTCTGTAGTGTGCGCTTGAGACACATGGATTTGATTCCCAGTCCCAAGCTTCTGCTCCCTGGTCTGAGAGGAGCTAGGAATACCTCTACGTAAAACTGCATTTAAGAGTAATGACTCTGTTTGCAGAAGAGCTAGGAACCCTACGTGAAAACGTGCAGACTTTCTCTGGTAGGAATCCTTTATAAAAGCTTCCTTCAGTGCCTCTTATTTAATGAGAAATGGCGGGGGGAGGATTGCCAAGGGTTGTCTGCAAAAGGGAAATTTCTGGGAGAACTGGTATGTCTGCAGGCATGAGCATAATGTGAGGATAAAGGCTGTTTATCTGGAGGCAGATCCAAATCTCCTGAAGTGAACCTGGAGATAGATCAGACTTTCTGTGGTGCAGTGATTTATCTTGCTGTAAGATGGGAAGTACAACACAGTAACCCACAAAGATTTTCTTACCGTGGTTAAACCACAACACCCCCCCCCACCCCCCACCCCCCCAGCATTTTAGTCCTAAGCGCTCCCACCTGGGACCCGCTTTGGGGGGCATTCCGACTCCCTGATCAGCTTACATGCAAAGGTTGCCTTTGTACAAGAAATCAGGGTGCTCTGGGAAGCAGAAGGAAAGGGGCACATGGGAGTGTGTATGGGACCAGATGTTCCCTGACATGGTGCTGGGACACATCTAGGGTATTTGTGTCTGGGACACAGTTTACAGGTAGCATTTGATATTTCCCAAGCTGAGAACAACCAAGTGGGGTGAATTACAGAAACTGTAGGCATTCTCCTCAATAAAAAGCATGGAACACCCCATCTTCCCCAAAGCAGAAAATAGTACCTGTTTGAACATTTAAAATCAGCTTTAAAATCATCCACATGGACTTTTTTTATGGTACAGAAGCCCACGGTTGGTGACTGTTTGTTTTTTATGTTAGTCTTTTTTTAATCTTTTGGTTCCCTCTCATAGCTTGAGGCATGTAAGCTGGATAGAAGCGATATGAATAAACGTGTTAAAAAAATACTCAATATATTTTGAGGTAAATAACATTTTACTATCACTAGGTGGCTAATTTAAAAAATATACATATAAAAGTTAATTTGTAGATATTAATTGGATACTATTTTAATGTTATTCCCATCCAGTATCAGACAGTTGATTTAAAAAAAGTAAAAAGACTGTAATATGGAATGTCTTTTTTTTCCTTTTATAGACTTGGCAAAGACCATCAGTTTATGGCCTGTTTCGTTTCTTGCCAGTAGACAGCACTGAAAGTTATAAAACTAAAACAATTGCTTTCATTTATATCTTTTCCTGATTACTCTGATAGATGAAATGTCTGAAGAAGTTCAGAATCTGTAAAGCCTGTCACATTATAGAAACATGTCTCTTTAAACTAAATGTGAAATTCCAGTAATTGAAGTGATAAATCTACTGTTTTTGCTGGGGTACTTTTGATGAGAACTATAGTAGTAAATTAGAAATTATTCTCTGCTGTTATATCATGGTAAAAGCCTTTCCATTATCTGTTGTCAGTCACTAGGTATGGGCAAATAACTCAGTTGTCAATCTAACTGTGAAACCTTAAGTTCTGGGAATAATCAATACAGAAAAAAACCAAAAACTCTCTATTATCCTCATGTAATTCTTTAGCCAACTTGAAGTTGTTTTTTCCCTTTTTACTTCTGCACATCTCATTTATTCACAGATATATTGGATATCTTAGAATATTTCATTTTTTATAGCAAGTTACATGTCAGCTTGTTTTCAAATGGTATATGAGAGTTACATTTCAATACGGGTAAGCAGCTCTACCTGTGTGTCTAAATGCAATTTTACACATGATACAGACTTAATTAAATTAGCAGTAAAAGCCACCTACATTTTATTATTGATTTTTCAGCTATGCTATTTATTGCCTAATATTTCTAGTTTAAGAGTCCATGATTTTTTGCTCTTTCAAAGATTCACGTAAACATCATTTGAAAGACCACAACGAATCTGAACAGCAACACAAAGTGCAAATATTATATGCCATGTACTTACATTACAATCTGGTTAAAAAAAATCAGAAGCAATCACTTCAATCAGTTATGATGCCAAGATAAACCTTTGCAGCCTTGCTTGGCGCAAGAGATGGAAAGAAGCAGCTCAGGTAGTTCCTGGCTCTGACACTTACCCACTCTGTGGCCACTGCTGTACCATATAATCTCCCCCACTTCGTTTCACCCGACACTAACAAAACCAACCTCAACTCCTGATCACCAGCTAGACTGCTAAAAAGATTCATCAATGTCGGGAAACTGTGCAGGGATGTATGGCTGCAACTACTGTTTTTAACATTTCTAAAATAATCTCATATTACTTTATTTAGAAGATGTCTTGACTAAGTGGCTGGAATAGTGCTGGAGAAATAT
Source organism: Egretta garzetta (assembly GCF_000687185.1). Taxonomy (NCBI): domain Eukaryota; kingdom Metazoa; phylum Chordata; class Aves; order Pelecaniformes; family Ardeidae; genus Egretta; species Egretta garzetta. The sequence continues at coordinate 1,809,790 of NW_009260128.1, forward strand.
TTTCCTGTTCATATTTACAAGTAAATTGTTCAAAACCTTTTGATCTAGGATGAGCTCCAGACACAGAACTTGGACTGAAATATGCAATCAGAGAATGTCTAAATAGAGCATTTTTTCCCCTCCTGATTTTAGCATATAATGGAAATGGGTGTCATTTGTGAAATTCGGATGTAGGTGCAAATTCCAAGTCCTGGAAATTAAGGAGGTTCAAATTCAAGGTTCTGAATCAGTCCCAAGTCTATTTTATGTATTTTAGAGAGGAAGAATTATTTGCTAGCAAGAGATGAAAATTACTGTTTCAGCTGTGAGTTTGACCTTCTAATATTAGAATAGGTGAACAAATGATGATGAAAGTATTTGAAACTTTAACTAAAATCAATCGATGAGAACTAAAGAAAACACACACAAAACTGTGCTTAGCAATTTTCTGAGTAACTGCTGAGAATATTAACAAAACTTAATAAATTTATATACTGCGATTTTGTGTGCTTGAAACAATGCTGTATAAGAATAACAAAAAGAAAAGCTGCTCATAAAGGAACAGATTCTTGGATTGCTCCACTTTAAGCCCAGATTCTACCAATTTAATATTGTACAGTACAACTTGCTTTGCTACCCAAACAACAAAGTCTCTTTGATTCACAGGAAAAGGCATAGAGAGAGCATAAAATACAAACTATGAGTCCAACTTTCTCTTTGGACTTGCTTTTGAATGGAGACAAAAAGGAAGACTGGATGAGGAAAATGAGTTGAAGTAAAAATTTGTATCTGAAAACCAACTTAATATTTTTTTTGAAGGCAGGAGGTGTAAGAGACCAGATGAAATGCAATATGAGAAAGGACTACTGAGGCTGTAGTTCAAATTTTTTCTTAAATACTCTGAGGATAAGAAGGGGCATAACAACTTTTCAAAAGAAATTGGTATGTAACTGCAAAGGTACCTACTTTTAAACATAAGCCATGTGCATACAGTCTCCCCGTAACATTTATATGGATATGCACAGAACGAACTTGCCTAAAATTACCCACATACTATTGAATCAAATTTTCTCTATAAATCAATCATTTAAGATGGATCTCAACTCATATGTAGATCTACACCACAGAAAATATGCATGAATCTTCAGCTATGAAGTAAAAAATAGGAAACCTGAAGAAATGAAGTGCTTCCCCAAAACTCAGGAATATGTAAACAAATTATTGCCATTGTATGTGAACCCTCTCATTTTTTCTTTTACAGTTCCAAATTTATTGTTCCAAACAGTAGTTGGTGGCTATTGGTAAATGAAAATATAAATTCTTTGTTGAATGAAGCATTTGCTTTGCATTAAATACCATAAAAGGTAGAAGTAAAAAATTAAAAAGTAAAAGTAAGAAATTAGCTATTCAATCCACAAGACTGCATTGATAGTAAACCATAGTTAGTGTGTCGTACTGAAAATATACCACTCTCTTAATAACTTGAGCTAAGTCATAAAACTCCTTTCTGCATTTTATTTTTGAGTTTTTTGGCTTCTTGTTACTTATTTACAAGCAATTTCCCAATGTGGCTGCCACAACAGTAGAGCACCACCATGCAGCAGTTCCCAAGCATAATTGGAAGAAACATTTATTTTCATGTAAGCGTGTACCTCCTAGAAATGACTTGCTCTACCCATCTACTGTATGTTTCTTGAAAATACATATAATTTCAGAAGAAAATCATAAAATGCTAACCTTCAGTAAAATACAAGTGACTCTGGAAGCTTCATTAGAGTCTCTGGAGGAGTTTCTTTACCATGCCCAAGTTTTCCTTGGTGGAAGGTGGGATGTCACAAGAAGATTGTGACTACCTGGTTCTCAGTTGCTCTGAGCTGACAAAAGTGCTCTGACTGGTACAACGAGCACGAGACCTTACACCGCCAAAGGCTGCGGGATTTATTTCTCACACAATCTCTGCCGTGTTCCTACTTTCCTCCCTGCACACTTTACATACTGCTTGTCCTTCCATCACTGTCGTCTCCCTCCCGGTGGCCCCAGTGTCCTCTCTTGCTATGGCCTTGTCTTTTATCAGCAAGCTTTATAGTACAATTCACCTAGTTACAATGAAATCCATCTAGCTGCACTAGAACTACTCCTAGAACACAGGTGCACTTAACTTGCTTTGAATTACTGTAGATTATACAATCATGAAGAATAAAAAGGCAAAAGATAGGGTAGAGAAAGGAGAGGTGAAGGTTAAAATAAACACAGTGAATGTCACTGTACAGTGAGGAGATAGTTCTGATACTTCAGCAGCCTGAAGTAACGGAAAAGAGAAACAAGTCAGCTCTAGAATGAAATGAATTGTAGAGAGGAGTTTCAAAAAGGGAATGCAACAAACCAAGATGGGATGCGTGAGCTCCAATGCACCTGAAGGATTGCTCTGAGCTTCTTCCCTTCTTTCCTCTTTTGTGCTTAACCTTCTATTTAGCTAGCAGTGGTACCTGTAAGTTAAGTAAGTCCATGATGCTTTCTAGGACATTGTGTCCCAGAGCACCACTGCTGATAAAAAACACACTACCTGTTGTGTCCCCCCCCCCTTTTTTATATATCTTTCTTAATAAATTATTCACTTATGGTTTTCATAAAGCTGATACAAAGCTTAACAGGGGACTGAAATCTGGCTATCCAAATTGTAGTCTACAAGGCAATTCTGCTTGGCTTAGGAGCGTATGTCCCATCACATAGCATGAAAAGGTTTTCTTGCCATCTGGCTCCTGAATAAACTGTAATACTATAACCTAGCGTCTGTGTGTCAAGAAGCTTGATAGTCTGGTTTAAATTATAACCTGTTTTCTTTTTCTTGATTTTTTTTTTCTTCCTGTTGGCTAAGATTTTCCATGACTAGTTCCTGCCTGGTGATGCTCTCTGGAAATTCTGAGAAAATCCATGCCAGCTACTTTTGCATCATGTGAAACTGAAAGAAGAATAAAGAGTCCTCATTGTAAAATAAAAAAAAAGAAAAAAACAAACAAATCAAAATGTAATTCAGATGCAGCAGGATGTTGGAAATTGGTATGGATAGATCATGCACTGTTAAAAATAAACTCACATTTGAGACTGCAAAAAAAGGTTAGAAAGTAGAGAGCTGAATGACTGAAATTCACCTCTCCACAGACTCCATAGCCAAACTAATGAAGTTCTGAAGTCTTTTATGAAGCAAAATTTATTGTATAAAATTTTATCCTATTGAAATATGATTAATAACAGTCATGACACTGACAAAAAAACCCCAAACTCTTCTTCTAACAGAGTATCAGCAATCATGTTCATACACTATAATGAAGGGCTGAACAGGTATTTGGGCTATAGGAGATTAGAAAATACACAAAATGGAGACTGTTGCACAGGGAATGTATTGAAAAATATGTACAAAAGATTTTTTTTCCACAGACAAAACCCTTAAGATAATAAAATGACTGTCTCTTTATTGCTGCAGTAAACATGGCAACTTTCAAAGCTGAAACATTAACACCTATTTAAGCATAAGAATTTTTTAACTGCACTAGAAAAAAAACAATTAACAAGGTAATCCTTTTACACATAGTCTCACATGAATAAATAAATCATGCTTTCTGAAAAGCAGAAAAGAGAAGAAATCATGGGGCAAAAAGGAAAAAAAAATCAGTCAAAATTTTAGTCTTTCTGTTGGTGGGAACTGAGAGAAAAGGCACATGATAAAATATTCTGCAATGAAGACTTTACACTTCAGTCATCAATAAACAGACTTCACAAAGGGGGATGATGATATTCACAGCCAGTGGTACCGTAACTTAGAATTAGACCTTCTTAACTCAAAAGAACAACTTGGGATGAGTAAAATGCAATTCAATATTAGAATGCAACTCATGGTTTGGCCCACTCTAAGCTACCCTACAGAAATGTGGTTTTGAAGAAAGCCTCTTCCAGTCAGTATTAATAATTGCTGAAATTCAGACTCCTCAGTTCCATTTACCTCAGGATTTGATTTCTGGTCCACTCATTCATGTCAATGACTTTTTTTTCCTTTACCTTCATACCTTAATTGGAAATATCCGTAAAGATGGGAAATTCTTATGCCAAAATTTGCAAGTATACTATTAAACTACAGACCCAAGCAACAGCACAAAGCTTATGTCGCAAACTGAGTAACTTCAACTTTTACAATCCCCTTTTTTTTTAAGTTTAATGATGATAACATTATAGTCAAATAAACTCAGCTTCAGGGTAAAGAATAAGTTTATGGTCTTTTCACTCCCTGGTGTCTAAAGAAGGTACATGAAGTTGCTTCAGTTGGTTTCTTTCTTTTTTGTGGTGATTTTCTGGATTTTTACCTCAGACATAATATTAAGTCAGTCAAGTTTGGCCTTCCTGAGCTTGGCTGAAGGACAATGGAAAAATACAGAAGGCAAAGAAACCCTTTGGAATACACATATTCAAGATTGTATATCTTTAGACAAAGTTGGGCTATGGAGTCCACATTCTGACTTGGGGATGGTTAGGGGTAGGCTTCACACAACAATAAAACTATTGAAAATCTTTGGAACCATCACTCAGGTTTAGGGTTCTGGCTCATAACAAAATCACAGTTTTACAAACCTAGTCTTTTGCCGTCTTAGTCTCTAATAACATTTTTTTGAGAGAAGCCACTTTCACAATTTTTCTTACCTCCAAACTTTAGCTGGTAGAGCTAAATTTGACCCTGAATGAAAAGAAGGGGCTTGAAGGAACTGACATATCGATATGGATACCTAACCAACATTCACCAGTTTTGAAATAAGGGTTTAAATCAGTCTTCAGTGGAAATGGTGCAAACAGCACCTAACTAAGGTAGAAGTTCTTCCTGTTAGAAATTTCACTGTATGGAATCACAAGCCAACTCCACTAGTCAATCTGTCCAGTTGATACTGGCAAAGCCTACTATACTTAAAAGGAATTTCTAAGCTGTAACTTGTGGCATCAGCATTCTTCAGGGACTGTTTATCCACATGCCACTGGAATAACCAGTCTAAAGGGACTTTCTGTAAGGTAAATCTGGCCAAATATATAGGAAGGGTAATAAAATATTACCAAGATATTAATAAAAAAATTTTTATATGCACTTTGACTTTCTCCTATTAATAACTAGTCTGTTCCCCTCCCACATTTACACAGACCTACTCCCTAAGAAAGAAATGGATTTCTGTCTCGAGTACAGACAGAACTGTACCCCCTTTTCCTTTGGTCACAAGTGAAACAGCTACTATTGACTGCAGATATATCCTTAAATTACAGTAACTGTTACAGTAATTATTATACCTATATAGACACATACATACATGATAAATAACTATCATCACTGGGCATCAGTGTCCCATTGTGGTGAGCATGATCAGTTCCCTCAGCTGTCTTTCAGATTCTCTGGGAACTGAGTCAGATATCAGACTATCAATCTCGCTAATAGTACATTTTTGAGAGTTTTTCCTCTGAAACATGCAAGCTAGAAATCCCCTTATATTGAGCCACTGAATCAGACGATGTTAGCCTAAGGGAAACAATGTAGCCCATATGCCTACAGAATGATCCCAAGCCTTGAACCCTAATGATCTTTTATCTACAAAACTGTCTATGAGGGCACCTACTGCCACCCAGCTCAGCAATTGTACATTCTTGCAGAGAATTTTGGCCACATATGCCAAATTATACGCCAAGCAAATATTTTCAAAGATACTACTTTTCATTTGTGTCTAGTAATGCAACCAGGTTCCACAGCAAGCATTTTTTTTTTTTTACAAGACTATATATCTATTTTCCTCTACAAACTCTTTTATTTTCTTATAGAAAAACACTTAAAATTAGTCTTTCTTTGGAATTAACCATCATTGCTACCCATCTTACTTTTTACACAAAAAAAGAGAAAGAAAGCATGTAAAACTCTATGTTTTTAGTCTTATATCCTCATAAGAGAAGGAGTAAAGGAAAACTGAAAGCTAGTCAGTAACGGAACCACTGCTTAGAAACTCCTTTCTTGCATCTCCATTCAATACAGTAACATATACTGCTTTTGCCAAATAAAAGTAATGGGGTTTGTGCATGCAGACAGGTGGCTTAAAAATCAGCAAGAGCACTTCCAGTTTCACCCTTTGAAATCTGGGTACCAGATGAGTACAACCACGTAAATTCAGAAACAACAAACAATCTTAGCTCTCAGGTTTGTTGGGGCTATTTCTTCCAGCAAGACTATCACACACAAGCCACAGTTATTTAATTGTTGTTCAACTTTATAGGTTTAATGGTGGTATAAAAAAGAAAGCAAGACTAGAGAAAAATAGGACTTACTAAGCTGTTATTGTCCCCTCTAGTTTGCTTCCAGGCCCCTCAATTTCAATCCATGTTGTTCTATTTTGAGGATGTTTTCAGGTGCATTGAAGTGCACTTCGACAGGTCCTTGAAGCACAACATGGATTGAAATGCACTTGCCTGAAGATATTAGTAATAGAAATCTCTGACACAGCACTGTGCATTGAGAAATTGCTTGATACTTATTAGAAAGCATCATGTTAATACTACACTGTTAATACAGAGCTCTATGAGAATGCATAATAAAAATGTTGCTAAAAAAATTTTGCAAATGAAATGCCAGGTTTGGGGAAGGAGGAGGGGACTGGAAATGGGAAGATGAAGAGAGGAAGGTTTTAAGACATACTTAAATACATATTTTAACAGGCAGCATCCTCCTCCTCTCCCCCAAGCCCCCAGTCCCCCAAACCCCAAAGTCCCCAAAATAAAGCAAAACCCAACAACTAAGTGCACATTTACTTCATCATTTAAAGTTAATTGTTTTTTCCCCCCAAGACATTCAGGGAAAGAAAAGCAGGTTAAACTATAAAATATTATTTTTCCTGTTTTAGTACCAAAATTCCAGAGAAATGGACTGCAGGAAAAAAAATTTGAAAAGCATTATATAAACGTTTTTTGCTTCTGGATGAGAATTTCTCAAAAAAGATTTAGGTCACAAATGTTTTTAATAGCTAGGTCATAAATCCAGTTGGAGGCTGGTCACAAGTGGTGTTCCCTGGGGCCAGTTCTATTTAATATCTTCATCAATGATCTGGATGAGGGGATCGAATGCACCCTCAGTAAGTTTGCAGATGTCACCAAGTTGGATGGGAGTGTTGATCTGCTCGAGAGTAGGAAGGGTCTACAGAGGAATCTGTACAGGCTGCATCGATGGGCTGAGGCCAGTTGTATGAGGTTCAACAAGGCCAAGTGACGGGTCCAGCACTTGGGTCACAATGACCCCATGCAACGCTACAGGCTTGGGGAAGAGTGGCTGGAGAGCTGCCTGGCAGAGAGGGACCTGGGGTTGTTGGTCACCAGCTGTCTCAATATGAGCTGGCAGTGTGCCCAGGTGGCCAAGAAGGCCAACAGCATCCTCGCTTGTATGAGGAATAGTCTAGCCAGCAGTAGTAGTAGTATATTGTGTCCCTGTACTCTGCACTGGTGAGGCCGCACCTCGAATACTGTGTTCAGTTCGGGGCCTCTTGTTACAGGGAGGATGTTGGGTTGCTGGAGCGTGTCCAGAGAAGGGCAATGAAGCTGGTGAGGGGTCTGGAGCACAAGTCTTGTGAGGAGCAGCTGAGGGAACTGGGGTTGCTTAGCCTGGAGAAGAGGAGGCTGAGGAGAGACCTTATCGCCCTCTACAACTGCCTGAAAGGAGGCTGTAGTGAGGTGGGGGTCAGCCTCTTCTCCCAGGTAATGGGTGATAGGAGGAGGGGAAATGGGCTCAAATTGTGCCGGGGGAGGTTTAGATGGGATCCTAGGAAAAATTTCTGCACCGAAAGGGTTATCAAGCATTGGAATGGGCTGCTCAGGAAAGTGGTTGAGTCCCCATCCCTGGAGGTATTTAAAAGATGGGCAGATGAGGTGCTTAGGGACATGGTTTAGTAGTGGACTTGGCAGTGTTAGGTTGACAGTTGGACTTCATGATCTTAAAGGTCTTTTCCAACCTAAACCATTCTATGATTCTATAAACTCTTTCCTATTAAGGAGGTTTATGATGAAAGTACATATAGACCTTCACTGTCATGGAGGGAATAGTGATACCTTAATAAACTTGGCAACTATTTAAAACAACCTTACGGGATTTCATTTTAAAGAAGAAGGTGATTCTACCAATTATGGGCCCAATCTAACTGATTATAAATTTCCCTTCCCTTCAGTAGATGTTCTCTCCAGTAGGGACAGTAGGAATATGGGGAATGTTTACTGTTCTAAATCCCAGCTCTACAGCGTTGATGCCCTGACCTACACAAGACAACACAGTATAAACGTGGATGCACGTGTGCTAATACAATTCACAACTGCCTGACTTTCACCTCTGGTAGATTTTTGCAGTGGCATAATTGGCTGTAGCAGACAAGTCCTTACTATATATAGATTTAAAAATAAATAAACAATAAAAATAGGCTTTTTGCGGACAATTTGTAATAGGAGATAATGATCCAAAATCACAGGAAGCCCCATATGGTATTGCACGTATGGGAGACTGGCAGACAGTCAGAGGATTTTATTGATTGCAGGCACCTGCTATTTAGGCCTTCTCCAAAGCTTTACTAACATAGCCCAAGTGAGATTACTGCTGATTCCCTGCTCCTAACTTAAGCTGAAACCTAATACATTAGAAGAAATATGCAACGTTATTTTGCATGTGGACAAACAGTCATGAATTGGCTCAGCTGCCCGCATCTAAGTGTCCAGTGGCATCTGAGGTGCTGAAGGCTATTTGAGAGGTCCACCTGGGGCAGACAGGCCAGCAGAGGCACTGGAGACCATGCTCTCCTGGAGAGGTACTGGCACATCAGAGGGCAGCTCCAATCCAAGCATGTGAACGGCGTGTGAGCAGCTGAGCCAGGGGCCAGTACAGATAAGGTTAGCACAACTCAAACTGTGACCCATTTTTAGAATCCAGGCACTAGTTGTAAGGATTACCATGCTGTCTTATTTTCACAGACTGGGGAACTATCCCAAACTGGATAGTCTTCTTGTAATGAGTAAAAAAGCTCCATGCTCAGAACTTTGGAAAGTTTCATGATATGTGTGGGAAGTCAAGCAGACTACCAAATAGAAATGCTGAACAACTGGTATCCATCGAAGGTCATGGTCAGAAGTTGCAAACAGGGTAAGGAAATAGGACCATCACAAATGGCAAACAGTAACAGAGAGGGCAGAGGCTAAAGAGTAAAGAAAGTCATAAAGTAACAGTGTAAAAATAAACCAGAATATGAGAAGATGATGAGAACAAAGAGGGAAAAAAAGTAAGAAGAAATGCACTGGACATGTAGGAAGAAGGTAAAGGAGAAAAGCTGGAGGAACTGCAAACAGCAGGGAGAACATTCAGTTAGGACAGGAATAGGAAAAAGAATGAGAGCGGAAGTTTAAAGAAAAAGTTAAATGAGTAAAAACAGAACAGGTGAAAGGTATAAGAAATGAACAGGCAGAAATGACAGAGGTAGAGGAGATACGAAGGTAGTCCTGACAGAAAAGAAAGACTATAATAAAAAAAAGCAAAGAAAAACAGTTGAAGGGTAGCCTTGCAGGAGGAGCTTTAAGGAAGAATGAACACAACAAATGTGCCAAGTGATCTGGGTTGCATATCAGAAAGGTGTGACCTCTTCATGGGAGCTTACTACCCACTTTAAAAAAAAAAAAAAAGCTAAAAAGGGCAATACTAGCTATAACTAGCATAAGAAACACACTAAATTCCATCTGATTTATTAATTCTTTTTCCCTCTAAAAGTCTAAGAAATCCTTGAAAGAGAGTTTTTATTGTCAATAATATTCATTTTAAAATGTAAACTTCCCTGCTTCTGCCTAATTTATTAAAAGCTCCTATTCAGTTACCAAAATACAAGCCAAGTTTGGGAAAGGACTCAGATTAGTTTCTCCAAACAGAAACTACAGACATACAACAGCTCCAAGTAAAATGGCAAGGCCTTTTTTCTTAAAGACCAGAAATGCAACAGAAACAAAATATAATAAAAAATGAAAATTCAGGTACAGGAATTATGTATTTCATACTGAATAATTATTTCTGTACTGCCCGTAAATCCTCTCTGGTAAGCTGTGCATCTAAAACTCATCGAACTGCCAAGGGGTAAACGCAGCTCCATCCATCACACAGCCACTTGACAAATACATTCCATAATAGAAGTTTATTTTTATGGGAGGCTGAATCAAGGACTTTCCCATGCATACAAAAACTTGTCAAAATTATTTATGAGTCTTGCTGAGACACACAATATGTCATATCAAACTCCTATTTTCCTTCCAAGCACAGACTGTCAATATCTCTGCTACTATCAATAATGTGGAACACCGCTGCTATAGGCCCTCAGGATTTTGAGGTCATTTGCCCATCCTAGCCTGCTGCCAGACGCTGTCTCTAGCTGCAATGCAGCTGAGGAGAGGTGTATTTACAACCTCTATGAGGTGTAGTTAAGGTAAGCACTAGGGACTGCATTCAAAGGCTTTGCCAACATAAAATAAAATGGAAACATATGTTTGAAAAATTACAGTTGATTATAGCTAGAGTTATGAAAACAATGAAAAAAATTGCATTGGCCTCTTTCTAAATTAGAAAATCCAAAAGCTTACCAGCATTCTCTGGCATAATTAAACAAATAATCACTTCTGATGAATATGTTTGCACCTTTCTGAAACTATGCTAAGGAAATCCCACACATAACAAGGCTATTATTACCCTTTTTGACCAGAAAGATAGTTTAAAATCTCATGAACTTTGCTAATAAGGAAGAGAAATTCATGAAATAGTGTTTATTTAATACAACCTGTGTTAAGTCTTAAAGCAAATACCCGTATTTTTGCCAGTGGGTCCAAGTACCCCGCGCAGAAAGCATTTAGCTTTCTGAAGGCCATATCCTCAGACCTTGTTCAGCCACATCTTCTCTTTCAGTTCTATCGGTTTTTCTGCTGGCTGTTTTGCAGACACCATGCAATCACAGCATATACTTCTGGGACAGTAGTTCCCCATACTTCCATGGCTGGACTTGACTTATTAATATTTTGCATTAATATTTCGAACCTTTCTGGTATTGGCCCTTTCCCCGCCAGGCTGGACCGCTGCTGCCACCAGTTCTGCAGCCAGTCTCACGGGGCTGAGCCCATGTCTCCGCTGTGGAGCTAACACCTGGCTGCCCCCAGCCACCTCTGCCTGCAGCTGCTCAGGTTCCTCCACACAGCTCTCCCTTTCCCAGGATCACAACCCAGGAACAGCCACGATGGCCCTGCAGAGCCAGCACATGTCTCAAGAATTTGTGCGCTTTCTGCGCCTTGCCTGTCACGCACTCCTCCTCACCAGCCAGGAGCTGCTCGTCGGTGATAACCAACAGATCTCACCTTGGGACAGACTTGCTCTGCAATTCATCTGCGAACTGATTATGGGCATGAATCCCCCCACAAAGGGGGATTCACATGGCACACAGCAGGAGGTTCTGCCTTCAAAAGCAAAGTTATGGATTCACCCCAGCCCAAAAGCTGTTGGAGGCAAAAGACTGCTGTTTGGGAAGTCACTGAGCCTCAGATTCCTGTCAATTTTTAGCTGCCCTTCCAAGAATGATAGAATGCGCTAGGGATAAACTATCCCTATCAGAGAGGAAGAACTTCTTCAATGAAAGCTCACAGTAGGAGATTTATTTAGCTATTTCCTCAGACTCAACCATCATAGCACAGGAGATCACATTGACACTGCAATTAGCTTTGAAGGAGCTGGCTTGGGTATTGGAAAGAGGGGGGTGGGAGGAAGAGTGAAGACAGAGGCATGGTGCTGCCAGGGTTACATTGCTTCCAGTATTGCATACAGGACAGCAAAAAGTGCTGACAACACGAGTTACTTTTGTAAAGTCCCAGTGTCTTCAGCAGCAAATATCCCAAATGTCCTTCCAATGGCAGCACTGTCCCACCCACTGAATTTGGTTTTTAAGCAGGTGGTTGGGAAAGTGCATACGGCACAAGGCATTCACGTAAAAAATGCCTTACAGGTCCACTGTCATCAGTGCCACATATACTTTAAAACTTATTTCCCAACAGCTATATTACCTGCTCTGGTTGGTACAGATGGGAAGAAGAAGATGCCCAGGTGAGTTCCTTTACTGTTTGATGGGCTGACAGCTCTCATGCACTCAGTTAACCTACTGCAGAGTGAGTTTCTAGATCTCGAGGAGCCGTGTATAGTCTGGAAAACTTTTCAGGAAAATAAAATTGGAGAGACATTCAAAAGAAATAGGTAGATGGTAAGGTCTATAGGGTGGACTGTTGTTTCCTACAGGTCTGTACAATGCCTGTCCCAGGAAATCAGAGGTTTTTAAATTCTACCGTCTTGCAAACACCGAGTTCTATAAGTACTAGTATAGAGCATTGCTAAAATAATAATAAATAATGAGGAACAAGACAATAATCTGATTGTCATATTAGAGCTAACATATGGAGAAGACTACAAAAAAGGTTTTCCCATAACTTTTAACTGTTCCATTAGAACAGGTTTGCATTGTTGTCTTCAACTTTTGTCTGCCTGGAGAGAATTTCAAGAAAGCTGTTTACAGCCAAGCCAAGGAAAAAAAATAAAACTACCGGTAGCCTGTGTGAACACATCCAAGTTTGTCCAGAAGACGCATTTCCAGTACTTCAAAACTCCCCACTTTCTTAAGGCATAAGGGCAACAGAGCTATTTAACAATTTTTGTTAGTGGTTTAAAACTGTCAGGAATCTGAGGTCTTTTTAGTGGTATACTTTCCACATGACGTAGGTACAACTCATTTTGTCCCTAACAGAAGCCATCATCATACCTATTACTCTTTGAACACTGCACTGCAAATGTACCTTTTAGAAGGAGAGAAATATAATCCTATTGATTTTCCTCAGCCCTAAAATGTAATAATTTGAGATTATTTTCAGGCAACAATAAGGCTTTATGACCTAACAGCTGATCACCTTTTTATACTTCACCACTGATGCCAGTTACTAAACCCAGAGTCCCAGCTCCTGTTAAAAGATATTTATAAACACAATTACTTATTTAAGTTTAATGTCCCTGTGGTAAATCATATGCTGCTATTAAAGTGCTGTACTTACTGTACCGCTCTTGTCTTCTGAGACAGTGAAGATAGTGCCAAAAATGACTGAACAGGCAAGGAAGACTAACCACTGTATTTTATACTTAGAGAGACAGCAGTAACTGATGCACAGCAAATGTCCTTTTACTCATAACTGTTTTGCAATGTTACAAGAAGGAGATAAGTCAAAGATTAAAACATGAAGAGCCTGAATCACCAATGATTTGCATCCTGAATAGCCACTTAACACTTGTGCAAAGTAAATGTGAAACAGTAACATGCCGAGGAGCAGCAATTTACATTCTCCTTGCACAGGTTTAAATGACTGCACTAGAACAGGGAGGAAGAGGAACCAGCTTACTACATTTCAGCAAAAAGGCAAGACATTTTTAATAGCACTGCAGGTACAAACTTTTAAAGTATGCGATAGCTATAAGCAGTGGTTTTCGTGTCCTATCCTTAATTATTTTCTTTAGAAGTACATGATTGAAATGAGATGCTTTGGACTCTTCCCTGCACTGGCCACGTTCTTTTGCCTGTAAAAAGAATCACTGCATTTCAGCTGCCTTTGGAGGAATTCCCAGGGAGGTAAGACACAAGAATGCAGTTGCTTTACGGTAGCTGCTCTTTTCCCTCACCTAAGATGTGTTTCACTCCTGCAATGTCCTTAAGCAAACATTTTCCTTCTCTTTCTGTCAAACTAAGGAAGTTTGTTAGCAACACCATAGGACAGGAGATAACTACAGAGCTCTCTAATTGTTAAGCTCTTGCAAGGGCTGAGCCTGATCATTCACTGAATTGTTGAGTTGATGGGATTCGTGTAGCTGGTTATAAATTGATAATCTAAATTAATTCATTCAAGCAGAAATCGATTTTGTAACTCCTTGAGAGCTTGTAATAATGCTTACCTCCTACCGTTAGCTGCATTCTCCGTTTCATAAAGCTGGTCGGAAACAGCTGGATTCAGGTGACCTGCTAGCTCATTAAATCTGTTACATGTTCCTTCTGGTAAATGATATTAAGCTGAAATGTCCTTGCGTTGATTTTTTTCCTTTAATTTTATGACAGAAATAACCTAATTTGTAACACAAAATAACAATCTCCTTGGATTACTTTGCCTTGTTAAAATATTTTATGCATTTTTCATTTACACGAAGGTAATGGAAAAACACTTAAACTATCTGTTATTTAAACCACAAGAGATATGTTACTGAAAGTCTGATAGCCGCAAAAATGATTGCCTCTTCATAGTCTTTGCTTTATATCTGTAATAAAAGGCGGACAATTCAATTCATCGGTTAGTAAATAAAGTACGATAGTTTTTATTTTATTTGCTCTGCATTGCAAGAACTAAAATCAGATTGCTTTTTGAATTCATTTAAAAATGGGCTCATTATTTTCCTTTTCTACTTCTAATGTAAAATGTCTGGTGTCTATTTTGAATGTTACACTTTTTTTTTAAGATATAAAGCAAATAAAACCTAATTCTAAATGTCAGATTAAAAGTATAAATTTCTTTTATTGACTCCTCTATAATTATTTAAATATTGCTGACAGGATTGTCAGTAAGAAGTGCTGAATAACTGAATCTGAACACCTCACTATGGATCTGATACAAAGCATAAACACTTATTTCTCAGAACCTGATGACTTCTAACTATCAACTTTTACGACAAGTATAGAACAAGTGTCGTGAATTACTTTGCTGGAATATGCTGCAAGGCAAAAAGGACGTGTTTGTCACTAGATAAAACCCAAATTCTACCAAGTCCAGTGCAGAAACAACACTGGTTTAGGGAATGGGGAAATGCAGTGTCACTTTTCTGTACAGTCCATACTTCACATGTGTAAAAGGATCAAGCCACCCTGAATTGGAAAGCTTAAATATGCCCTTGAACATTTCAGTTTTACCATTTCCAGCAGACGTCACTATAGAGCAAGGATTCATGTGCGCTGAAAAAATGGCAACACTATCCAAAGGAATTATGACAAAAACGTTTAAGAAGGCTTAGCTATTAAGATAATAGTAGCTAAAATCAGAATTATTAGCTTATTAAAATTAAAGATCCATATAAAGATAAACCATCCTTTTAATTATCAGAAAGAAAAAGTGGTATTGATTTCAAGCTTCTGGCAATAACAAAGCACAGAAAAGCATAATACATACAAAATACAGCTATCCTTCGGGATATATGAAACTCAGATGTAATGCTAAGCAATGCACATGCATAAAACCTCAAGTATCATGCTTTCGAACACAAAAACTCATGTGACAGATACTAACACAGCGAGCATACAGCCATATATACTACAACCCATAAAGAAACAACTGCATTTTCACTCATACCTTTTCCTACATTATTTTTACCAAGCAGCCTCTACTCATTCCCCAAACCCTAGTATTTAACTGCACATCATCATCGAAATTCTGTCTAATAGCATTTATTCAATAACATAAAAATCAGCATACAATAACAGTGAAAGGGAATGGTAGCTTTTAGAACCATAGTGAATGTATTATGGCTATAATATGTTGATGAAAAATCTAATCATTTTTTCCTCTTTAAAAAAACCACAGAAAATAATTCCTACCCCCCCGTATTTTTGCTGTAATATTTACTGCCTTAAGAATTAAACCGGCAAAGTCCATTCTGTGTGGTGGTGTTCAATCCTGACTCGCTGGGGTTTGTCTGAAAGACAAATGCTACTCAAGGTAGTGCAAGGCTAAATGTTGTAGGCAAGTCTCCGGGAAAACTTGTCTTTGAGACATAAATTCTAATGACAAAAAGCACATAAAGGGAACTTTTTCACTCTACCATACCTCAAACAATGTGTCCTGTTTTCTCTGTGAGCGTGGGTAATTTGTCTGGCCTACAGAGAAGAGTCAGGGCCAAGTTTTTCCCAATTTCTTTGTTGCTTGTGATCTGATATTTGCATAACATAGGATGAAGCACTATCCATGCTTGGTACAGACTGGGGATTACAAAGCAATATAGCTCCCTTCCAAGGATGCAGAGGGAGGATAAGGGGACACAGAAACCTCTTGCCCGTTCCCCCTCATGAGCATTGGCTCAATGGCCATCAGCTCTGGGGTCTGTACTCTGTGAAAGAGAATATCTGTAGGCACAGTACCTACCTGGAAACAGTTTTAGCACTTTTCCTGAAGCAATAATGCATAAATTGAGGAGGAAAAGCCATTCATCAGACTGCTTCTATGGATATTTCCACTGGACAACTTGGGGGGTCCTTGGAGAAAGCTCCTGCATCTGAGGGGTGGCTGGAGGTGCTGAGGGGGCTGACAACTGACTCCAAATTTGAGGACTCAGCACCTGGGCTTAGTGACCAAGCCAGTGGTATTTCTGGAGGATGAGAATTTTTTGGTGTGCTTCTTAGTTAAGTTTGTTCAGAAACTTTCCTTAATGATTAATGGTTAAATTATGTGGTGTCCCACATAGCTATGGCTCATCCTCACACTGCACTCCCAAACAGGTGTCTCTAAGTGCCAAGAGTATTGAACTTTATTTGGTTAAAAGATTTTAACATGTTACTGCTCCGGAGAGAAAAAAAAAGTTCTATAGGATTCTGCTTGGCTTAGAGAGTAAACTAAGGCACACTGCTTGCACCTGGATTTATGTATAGTCTGTTGAATACAAAGTACTCTTTTGTGTAAAGAACACATCACTATTGAACACTATTGAACTAAAAAAACAACAGAGGCAAAGCCCCACCAAACAAGTGAGCTGTTTTGCTCTGCAAGGGAAGGACTCCTAATGGTAAGGAGGAACCCTAACCAAAAGAGAGGAGCACCTTGGGCACCTATTTCCATTGGCGCTGTTTTACTGTCAGTGTCAACATCAACAGTAGGTTGGTGTAAACACAAAGCACACACAAACACAAATGACACCAAACGGCGAAGGCGTGAAGATGGAGAACATTGCATTGCACCAGACAGAACGGTCTTGGCAATTTTCCTACAGCCATCCTCTACTTTCAAAAAAATTGTAATTCTTGGACAGTTTGAACTCTTCCAGTCATGTTGTACTGTATCAGTCATACACAGGAATAACCACGTGTTATTACCCAAGTAAAGTCAATCATTTGCCTTTTAGGAGTTCAACAGTTCACAGCAGTTGAATCTCTCTTTTGAAAGGATAATCAATGGCTGAATTGGTTTTTTGGCAATGAAGATCTTCTCAGTACAAAAAATAGATTTTTTTTTTTTTTTAAATGTAAATCATCCAGCAAAGGCCTGGGCCCAGGGCTAATACTTTTGTACAGGAAAATGCGTATAAGCATCTTTAAAATTTTGATTACAAATTGTTTATTCATATACTTTCTAGTAATGAAATATTGCTAGTAGAATAGCACATCTGGGGATGTATGCCTTTCTTTCTCTTGGTGTTAAATTGCTGCAGAAGACTGCAAAAGGAAAATACTAGACAAGACTAGAGAATCCTGTCATTGCCAAAAGAGAAAATCTTTTTTAAAAACCCATGATCAGTGACTCGCACAGGCACATCGGTTGCTGCCACACCCTTCCTGTTGCTAATCTGTCTTTTTAAATTTAATTTCTTTTATGGTGGCTTTTCCACCGTTTAATTAGGCCATGGGGAGTAAAGAGAGGCAGTCTCACTGTCCCTTCAGAGTTTATTTCACAGACTGTTCCCTTCAAGGATTTTATTTCTGTCATTGAAAGCAGACATCCTCATATTGCTTAAACACAGAAAATGATTAATACAATGAGATTGTTATGCTCCCAGCTAAAATGGCCTTCTTTCTAATGTGAGCTACAACAGCTTGAAAAGATGGGCGCTGACACTACGCTACAGCTGACAGTTTTTCTTTTTTTAGGTGTACTATTATTGGGATCTGTAATACTGTGCGACCCATAATAATAATCCCACCATTCTCCTCATATTAATATCATAAATTCTGCAGACATAGATGATATTATCATATATCAAATATGACCATAAAACCAATGTGATCTTAACACCTTTGGATTTATCTTGAAAAGAAAAATACTAGATAAAATCATTTATGCTGATATCACCAAGTCTTTACTGGGCTACAGTAACATGTTAAGATTACAATATATTTTTAGGAGGATAGGCATTTCTGACAGATTTATTAATCTGTTCCTTGAGTTAAACTTGTGGACAGTTAATTTGTATGTTATTTAACAGTCAATGCTTTCCATTCCGTGTCCCTGGCCACAAGCTTGAAATTCCTCAAAAGCTGAATTTGGTATAATATTCAGTGCGTATATTAAATAGCCTAGTTTAAAGGAGCACTAGTCAGAGAATAATATTTTACAATATTTAAGTGGCACCTGCTAGTGACACTGCAGTTAAAGGTCTTGAAGCTAATGCAAACACATTGCAGATTAAAATGGCATGCTCAGCTTTGGAGTGATTTAAAATGAAATCCACGGCATACAAACATCAAATTGACTTAATATTGGTTTCAACTTATGTATGTCTGAGACCACTTATACTTCCTAGTAACGTGATCACAGCGGAGGACTCTGGAACGTTTAGAAGACTGAAGCAAAAGCTGAATTTAAAATACTGAAACCTTCAATTTGCCACCTCCTTCTTCCCACCTCTGCACTCATCAGAATTAAAATTTCCAGACAGATTGTACAACGTGATTGTATGTTTGGACAACTGCTATAATAATAATAAAAAAAAGAGAGAGCATAAGATGGCTGAGATGCTGAGGCTGCCAAAGTAACTGTGCCACATGCAAACATGATTATCCTTGTTTCAAATAAAAATTTTAAGTAAAATTTACTCCAGCACAAAGGAACTATCCAGGGGCCTGTATACTACTTATGCCTTCAGTCAAGAGCACTATGGCAGCAGAAATGCTGAACTCCTACTAAGTAATGATGGAGAAATATTTGCGAGGAATTTTTACAGGGCGCCTAAACCTATGTGTTACGCAATTCCCTTTTACAGAGATGCTCTGCAAAGCACCAAACAGGCAGGCTAAAGCAAACAGGCTTGTTTGGGAAAAAGGAGGCAGAAGCAGAACAAAAGAAAGCAACAACGAACAGCACAGCTTCAGAAATACAGATCAAAAAGCTGCTCTGTGGCCACTAGGAAGAGGATTTTTTCCCAATTTCTTTTCAGTAAATGTATTCAGGCCCTAGGTCCAGCCACTTGTTTTGTATCTTGTTGGCGTGAGGCTCTGTCCCTCAAAGATCACAAACACCTCTGTGAGAAATTACCTCTTTTTTTTTTTTTTAGTCCAAATGTCCACATCTCCCATGAAAAGCAACACATGTTGAAAATTCAGTATTATAGTTGCCATTAGGAACCAAATTTCTTTATGGGGTGCACGAGCATTTCGGCAGGATAAACAAGTTTTCGCTCACTGAGTAGTCATTAAAAGATCAGAGCCTGAATTGAGCTGCTAAGGAAGCAGATGGGAGTAAGCGGGGAGTAAGCAGAGACCTGGCTTTATCTTCCCAGGCACCGATGCACAGAATGGACCGAGAAAGGGGCAAGGACTGTTGCGGTCAGGAAGAGTCCTTCTTCTTGAAATCGTTTCCAACACTACAGCGCTACCAATCATTGCAATCTTTTCACAAGCCACGTTAGCTCACACATTTGAAGGTTTAATGTTCCAAGCTGCCAGACTCAAATGCTGAAGTAAGAATGGTTACTTTTTTCCAGTTTTGGGGGGGAAAAGGGAAAATCAGTGACTTCAAATACAGGTAGCAGAGCTCTGAAATTACCATCCAGATTAAAGAAGACCAGATATGCAGCAGCATGTGGAGCTGGCAATACCAACATTCTGTTGCCTTTGCTGTGACCAGAGGGTTGTAGGAGAACTCGGTTTTGGGCAGAGGATTTCCCCATACAAACCAGACGCGCAGCTGTGACTATATGCCACAATCTACTCCTTGATACCCAAATTCCCTTTGACACAGTGACTTTAATGGCTTCTTCTTTGTAGCACTGTAGTATATTCTATAATTAATTCAGGAATTAAAGCTGCCTAAATCCATTCAGACACAATCAAGCCACTCTTTTGGAGCTGTTGCAATCTATTTTGTCAATAAACCCTAGTTCAAGGGTTGCTGTTTGCTACACATCAATACGATAAGAAATGTCTACTCTGGATATTTACAGTATGTGTCCCATGGGGAGACTCAGATTTTAAGGCTCCTTAAAAATGCATATTTTCATGTTTTACTTTAAAAATCATTTTAATAGAAATTTAGAAATAAAAAGTTTCTAAATGAAAAATTATATGGAATGTTTTTACTTTTATCTGGTAAACATTCTCCCAACATTTGAAATGAATTCCCATTTTTTTAAAAGTGTAATCAACTATGTGAGCTTTTCCTTAAGAAATTTTACTTTCCTCTTGAGGGTATCCAAAAAGCATTAAAAACCCAAAAGAAAAATATACATGACAAACTGAAAGGTCAGAAAGGAGACTGTAACTGATTTATTCTCCTTAAGGGTGAAAAAAGAGCTGGAGGGAGAGAGAAGGGGAGGAGAAAGAGGTGGGCTCAAGAAAAGGGGGGAGAGAAAAGAAAGTTAAATTTGCCTACTTTCATTCTGAATTCCTACCTATTTCTTTAACCATGGAAATATCAAGGATGGCTTTAACTGGCTTTGCTATGTATCTATACTAAGTATCTTAGAAGCCATTAATTTGGAAGCCATCACCTCTGAACTTAAAAGCATTGCTTCTTTAAGAGGAACACTCGGCTGAGATGACAAAGTAAGAGAGAAGTTCATCTTCTGATTGTAGAAGTTTGGGTTATACCAGTCACGCTGAGGTGTGCTCTGACTAGGGAGGATGGCATCAGCTCAGTTACGCAGATGGCTGACTTAGAAGACGGATGCTACTTTACCCTCCCTCAATACTAGCTGTCCAAAGCATGCACGCGGCACAGTTTTGTACACAAATAAAATCTGTATTTCTCTCTTTTCGGTACCTTGTATGTGTTCTCACGCCAAAAATACATAGCCTCTTTCTGAGAGCAGCATGTTTACAGCAAAAGAAACAAAATCTGCAGAGCAGAGAAAAGAGCAGCACTCGAACTCACTGATAGGAATATGGTGTGACAGGAGGGATGAATAATCAAAGATACAGTTGATAGTTTACTGTTAAAATAAATTAACCAATCCACTGACAAGAAGTCTTGCCTAGTGTGTTTTATAGATACGGCTCTGACATATTTTGATCACAAACAGTTTCAAAAGAGGATCACTCTGCCAGCTGGGCTGTTCTTAAAACAAAACCTCTATGTTTTGATCCAGGAAACATCAATCATCATGTCTCCAAAATCATTACCATTTATTGAGCACCCATTAATACGCTCAATGCTATATAAAGCAGAGGAACATGCTGTCCTTATCCACATTTCTGATCATCTGTCCTTTATTTTTGAAGTCAGTTTAGCTCTGCATAAACTCCAAAGTCTAAAGTAAACAAACACAGAAATATTTTGGTGACTATGTATTACACTGCTATACTTTTTGCATGCTCGTTTTATCTTTCACGTTCTGTAAATACAAAATAACCCCATTCCAACTGCAGGGAAAAAAAAAAAAACCAACCTGAAATTGAGACTCACAGAACAAACATGCTCAAAAAAGGAGTTGGGCTGCAGAGGGCCACGCATTCTGGGTGTGCTTCGGGAAAGTGAGGACAGAGACCTGAGCAGCTGCAGAGTTGCTGCAGAGAGCTAAGAATGAAAATAGTACTTCTGCCGTGACGGAGCTCAAAAATACAAGGAATTGCAAGGGGAAAGGACTTGGGGTGAGCAGTGGGATAAACAAGGGGATTCGAACATCAGCACTGACCAGAGGATGTGTTGTCTGCACACAGAAGAATATTTAGCTATGCCATGTTTGGTATCTCTCATGTAAATTAAGTACCAATTTACAGAATCAAGCTCATAGATAATATATAATAGGCAATGGCTATCCACAGGAATTCATAAGAGCAAGTACGTAGCTTCTGAAGAAAAGACAATACACATTTTACTACAGAAAAAACTACAACATCCCCCCAAATAAAACCAAACCTTTAAGAAGCAATAACAAAGACAAATATTGAGGAGACTGAAATCTACTTCTGGTTCAGCTTTTCAAAAAAATACTGTACCTGAACAACCTCAGAGATCATACTATTGGCAAAGTATTTGTTGAATTTTGATCATGCAAAACATCCAAAAATTAGTATAATTCACCATTTTAGAAAAGGAATGAATATGTATCAGTTGGATGCTCTTACAGTTCTATCTACCTGCTGTGTTAGAGAAGAAATAAAGGTGATGTTCATAAAGACAATGATAAAATTTCCTTCACTTTAATAGGCAACTCTCTGATTACTGGCCACTGGAGTATTAGGTTGAATTGCATCACTGATGAATAGCCAAGGGACTCAGTTAACAAAAATCAGTGCTTTTAAAGTCTTTAATGATCAGAACTAAATGAATGAAAGCATTTGTCAAGATTATGATTGTCATTAGAAAATGCTAATTACATATTAGTTTAATAATTACCACATGATCATTTACAAAAAATATTAAATTTTTTTACTTACTTTGAAGAATTAACTTTTTTTTACAAAGTGTTCACAATAGTGCTTTTAAAAGCTAAAAATTTTAAGATTACAGAGCTTCTGAAGCTGGGCTGCTACTGTTGGAAAGCTGTGATCTGAATTTATTGCCAACCCATCTGATTTCACTCACTTAAGGATATATATTATTACCCTCTTAAGGAAAGTTACAGCAGAGTAGAACTCATGAAGTGCAGGTAACTTTCCCACAAAACCAGCTATACAATGAAAAGTTTAACTCCAGCAAAAAGCCACTTGTTAATTAATACACATGTACTAAGGAAGATGTATCACTTCTCAATCTTGAGCCAAGATCCAACCCAGAAAATGATGGTATTAGGCATGTATGAAACCTATCTACAAGAGTTGTGTCATCTGGACAGCACAACAGAGGAATATACCACCAATATTACAGTAAGAGTGCTTACTTTTGATAATAAAAATACACTTGTATTTTTCTGCATACCAGTGTTACACCAGTTCTACAAGTTGCATCCGCAGCCACTAACTGGACCACAACAACAAAAAAGCATCAGGCACTAAAGTGAACTCAAATGGAATTTTTCTCAGCCAGTAAGAATTTTTACCATTCCAATCAAATCTATAACTAATACAGTACCTGGGTTCTTTTGCCCATCCGCAAGTACAAAAACTCCCAAAAGAACAGTTTTCCTATACTCAGCTTAAAGTTTACATTTTAAACAACCAGTAGTAGCTGCTGTATGGTAACACACTTCCTTTTAAGGGGAGAGGATAATTGAACTATGTCCAACAGTTTAAAATATACACCCATTATAAAACCTGAAAAATATAGAAAATATTTCACGTTATTTCTCATCCAAGATCAACCTTCAGACTTGGAACAGACCTCGTGACAAAGTGGGACAGCTCTACATTATTGTCCTTAAGAAGGCTTTCAGTCTTCCTAGCAATGAAATATTACACCAGTACTCTTGTTATCCTTAGTCGTACCTACTTAATATGGGGGAATTTGGGTAACAACAGTAATTTTACTTGAGCTTTGCAAGGAAATAATTAAGCTTGACTGCTTTAAATGCATGCTAATTCCAATCACAGTGTAGAAGCATAAATGGCTGCCTCTGACTGATTTCCATAGCTGCTATGGCAGAGGAACAAGGTAAGCTTCAAGAGAAAGCAGACATGCTACTGCCAAACCAAAGTCCGGTGCACCCATGCCTATATAATTTGCTTAATCTGTTCTGCCAAGTGCAGTATAACTTATTCCTGATCAGACTCGCTGGTAGAGTAAGAGTCATGGGGAGGAAGAGGCAAAGCTCAAGAAAACCATCTCAGGATGAGTCTGCAAACCTGGTCTTGAGGGTCAATTATTTTGATTTCTTTGAATTAAAAAAAAAATAAAAATGAGGGATTGATCCTCTGAATAGGAGCTCAAGTAGCAATTGAAATGCAACTGTATGTGGACAGAGTGCTAAAGCACTTAACACTGGCTAGATTTAGTCAGGGAGCAGAGAGCAACCATGTCCAGATGACAAACCACTTTGGGACTTTGGCAAAGGAATGTGGAAACCTTCACGTATACATCACACGGTTTTGAATCTTGCCCAGGTCAGTGGTTACTCAAGAGTGTGAGTTGTCCCTGTAATATCAGTCGGCAGTTCTGTCTGGCTAGTTTCCACTACAACATCACCACATTTGCCACTCTTGTTGGCAGTTTTAGTCTAAGGAGTGAATGGGGATGTAAATTGAACTACTCATGTCTAAAGGTGGTAGCTACAGATCAAGGCTAAGACATTAGCAGGGTCACATGAGATTCCTGCACTACTTTTTTTTTCTGTACTTGGCCTGTGGAATAGAGGTATTCAGTCTCTGTGGCTGTCAATCCGGCACTCTTCACAACTACTAAATTCACTTAAACAAACAGATAAATAAATAAAATTATATGTTACAACTTGTCATTTGGGTAAGATCTGTTTTATTGCTGCAATTTTTGCCGTAGTGTGTACAAATCTATCACAACAGTCTCTATGATGCAATCCCTTTATAAAACTGTTAACTATGTAGCTTCTTCCAAAGAAGCCTTA
Source organism: Egretta garzetta (assembly GCF_000687185.1). NCBI lineage: Eukaryota > Metazoa > Chordata > Aves > Pelecaniformes > Ardeidae > Egretta > Egretta garzetta. Next base: position 1,834,553 of record NW_009260128.1, read on the forward strand.
GATGCTGTGACAGTGATACTAAGCCTACATCAAAAAAATGATCTTAAAAAAATATAACTGAAATGTTTTGCTTTCAGGGAATTTTTCTAAAACTCACATTCCACAACCAGGCACACACAGAGAACATTTAACCAACTTCCATGTAAAATAAATTTCAGAAATTTAATGTAATTAAAGATATTTAAAGTTAGTTAAAGATATTTAACCCTTGAAAACTAATCTCAACACTATTTTTCTGTTAGTGAGCTCATAGCCATACATGACTTTTGCCATTTTTTCTTTTACAAACTTTTTAAATAGAAAGTTCAGGAAAAAAAAACAAAAACATTTCTGTATCTAGTGTGTTAATTTGATCTGTACATTTGTAAAGAAACATTTACTTTCATAAGGACACAATCCGTGCAGTTACTGACTGCAGCAAATAAATACTGCTTGGATTTGCATTATGGTGATATATAAAGGTAATACATATCTGAAATTTGGTTTTACACCTATATTTTTATATAATACCATTGACAGACTATGTTTGTTTTTAAAGGAAGAAAACACTAAATATGCTATTAATTTCATTGTGCAACCCGATTTAGAGAAGAGAGTACAAAATCGGAAGATTTATTCTGGAAGGACAACTGAGTTCAGAATATACGCTAGCATCCAAACAACAGTAAGACCAAGATAGAGCAGAAATGCTACACTTTTCAAGAACACATTTTCAAATAAACCTAATGTTATGGCTTCATCTAATACCAGTGCTTTTATAGAAGCGAAGGTGATGGAGATACAGAGAACTAACATAGATTTCTGACTCTCTTTATGTCGGCTTAGAAGGGGGTTCTTTACTTTCAGCATGCAGATAGGTCTGAGGGGCAGAAGAATTCTGGAGAAAAGACATTAATAGATTCACTAAACTTTTTCTATTCTTAAAGGAGCTCACATGCGCCAACAATTGAGGCTACTGCTGATGCAGTAGAGAATCAACCCCCGTTACGTTTTCTCTAAAGAACAGCTTCAGAAGCAGCAGAACCAACAGTCTTGTTACTAAACAGTTGCATCCTGCACACACTCCTCGGCATGGCTTCTATCACGTCTATGAGTAACATCCAAACTGCAGCTTTTTTCTTTAGCATGGTCATTAATGGTATATTCCTGTAGAATTGATTTGAAAATGACAGGAGGTGGCAAAGTTATTTCTGGCTGAGGGCGGGAGAAGTGACATGTAGGCACGCAGCCATCAACAGCATGGTTACCGACGCACTATTTCCAGACCAAAAAAGGAAATATACACCTTATTAAAATGATATTTATTTTATGTATAAAGGATAGCAGAAGGAAAGAGTCATCAAAACAAGCTCTGTAAAAATACATGTTTTCTCTCTCCTTCCTCCTACTCACCAGGAAAAATTTTTCCCCCAGTGGGACCTCACGTGAGGAACCAGGCAATGTTCTGCCGCTCACACACTCCCACTTCTCAACCCTTCCCTTGAGCTGCTACGCTTCTTTGGCCCCAGGACTAATATCTCTTCCTCCTCTTCTCTGCTAGCAGTGACTCTGCTACTGCCTCCAGGCACCATAGTGCCAAGCCCAAACCAACAGGGCTGTCTCCTTCCACCCAAAACCATATCAGTGTGAAGAACAGCAAAGGGCTTAAGCCTTCCCTGCATGGAAATAACAAAGATTACTCCTTTGGGCTTGGTGCCATGTGTTGCCTGCAACGTGCTCATACCTCACTACTTGGTAACTACTATGAAATCTGGACATGAAGTTATAGAAGCCTGTGACCAAGCTAGTAAGTCTTAAGGTCACGCCAAGTATGTTTCCATTATAATGAAGACTGAATGTTTTCATTAAAAAAAAGTAATAGAAGATTCTCATATAATAACCTGCATTCCAGGGCTGGGGCTTAAGGTAGATATTAATTACCATGCAATTTACAATTAAAAGTGAGAGCTGGTGATAGTGGAACAGAGTCAAACAGACAACCTGCAGACTGAACGCTCTGGGCTAGCAGCAGCCCAATGTTCAAGAAAATACAAATGACAAACTCAAAAGAGCTGATAAAGAGATTTTCCCATTTGTGCGATTTCTAAAACAAAACAACACCCCCAAACAAAAATGAAACGAAAAACCAGAACAAACTCCCTCTCCTCAAAAAAGCACCCTAAAGTTTCCAGCATATAAATGAATGGTGATAGTTCTGCTGACATTCTGATAAAATTCCAGCTGTGTTCCTTCATCATAAAATCTGCCAGAGATACTATAGGTCTTGTATGAATTTTTTTTCCCCTAGAATTCTTAGTGGCATTGATACAATTAAGAAAGGAATTTATAAAGAATATGACAGAAGCAAAAAAAAAAAAAGAAAAAGAATGAGAGAGACTGTGCATGTGCAACAGACAGCACACGTGAGAGAGAGGACAAGACAACAAAAGAAAGACAAGACCCTATGGATGGCAAGGGAAACCCACAAATACATTTTATAAAGTACTGCTTTTTGATCCCCTGGAGTTCATTTACACAACAGTCTGCCTGGTGTGAACGCTGCCTTTTCCCCATCTTCTTTTCATTTCTGTTAGATTTTCTTGCCTGCCTGCCAAAAGTGTCATCTTTAACTTCAGGTGGGTATACTGATTTTTAGTACAATCCTAGCAAAGGACACTAAAATTAATACTACGTTAGCTGTGCAACACTCCTACTCTGTTACTCCTATTTCTTTATGCTTATTAACCACTGCACTTTAGAGCAGGAATTTATCAATTAATGCATGTTTGCATTATGGAATCCTTGTTTCATATGGTATAGAAACATCTTTTTGGTGTTTCCTACTAACCTAAGTTAATCTGCTTAGGAATCCATGATCAGAAATTCAGTCAAAACCAACCAAACAAATGAACACACCACTGATGACAGAAAAAAATGTGTAAGGAAGAACTCCTTTGGCAACCCTAATGCTCCTTTGGATTTGAAAAAATATATCAGATTGATTTGTAAGAATCCTATTTTGAACTGTGGCCTGATCCCATCCAACTGATATATTGTTGAGAGACAAAAATCCACACTTAATATGTTGTTTAAAAATTAAGAGTCAGGAATGATTAGAACACAGTTAAAATATCTTCAGCCTGTTTTCCCCTCTGATATGGGTAGATGAATTTGAGAATCAAAAGTTAAACAAAGAAGTGTAAAATACAATTATACCGTAACACAAATACATTACACTCCAGAGATAACAAAATATTAACAGTAGTATTAAATCTGCCCTGCAGTGAAGAGGTATGAAGCAATTCATTAAAATAGAAAAAGAAAACTAGCTCATTCTGCAGCTACAACTGCTAACTATTTTATTCAGGAAAAAAACTATCAATGTATAGTTTTGTCCTTTCTTTATATGCAGATGCAGAACGTATGGGATTTGCCTTCAAATACTCTCATATTGCCCCTTTTAGGGAATGGGAAACCGGCAGTGGAAGTTCAAGATTCAGAGGCAATTCTCTCCCTTTCCTGATCACCCTTGACTGTTCCTGCACGTGATCAGCCAAATGAGACGTACTGGAGAAGTAGCCAACAATGAAAACTGGAACCAAACCTAAAAAAGGCTGTGGAAAGATGTAGTTTTGAAAGCAACAATACGTAAATCTTGTCGTATCTGAGTATCCTCAATGTACATTACTGAGATACTTGGTAGCTAGGGCTTTCCATTCAGCTTGAAAGGTAGATAAATGCAGGAGCAGCTGTAGTTCTTGATGCAAAATCTGTTTATTTTTATTTTTATTTTTATTTTTTAAATCAAGTTATAACAGATTTTTTTCATTTAATAAGCCTCCTTTTTTTTGAAATTGAACTTAGTTGCTGCTGAAACTTATGAAGTACTGCCCGCTGAGAGAGTTTTATGGCAGAATAAGGCACAAACAAAACACAATAAAATAAAATTTTTAAAACTGTCAAATTACAGGTAGAATATGAATTAATAAAATCTAAATATTTCAAATGTGTGGGATATAGTCAGGGAGCTGAAACGTAACTCTGACCTACCTAGGCCAAAATTTCATCAACTTAGAACCTGAGTGGAAGGAGACGTCCTGAAGCAGAAGCCCATTCAAAGTTTGTTGTAGATATCTACTAACTCAAATCCTCTTGTCATAATTTCTTCATAATCATTCTTAAAGTGAAGCTGAGTCCTACCATGAGCCCTCCACTTGATTTTGACCGGTGTGCAGAAGATGTTACTGCTTGTAGCATCAAACCCACTAATAACAATAACCACAGACTAGCAATCTAGGTTGGTTCTCACTTCAAAACCACAGTTCAGCCTACGTCTCTACATCTAGCTCCCACCCACACATAGAAAACCCATCAGGTAATCAAGAAAGGAGAGAATGGCTAAAGCAGAATGATTTATCAGTTGCTAATGCAATCACTGTGCAGTGTGCTACTGCAATTCAAAAGTCACCAGTTTTTCCAATACTTTTCTCCAGTTTTCTTTGCGTGTCCAAAAGGGGTTAGTTTTCTTACACTGTAAAAGAAGCAATCATGCAGCAAGCATTTTGTGGGTACGCTTCTGAGAAATCTCTAAAGAATACGTGACAAACCATGTAAAAACATTCTCTTGCTTACAGGTACATTTGGGTACTTCAGCTCGGTTCAGGTGTTTTAAGCAACATGGAAGGTAGCACCGGGACTGCGAGTGAAACAGCTAAGCGCAGAGGGAGCTCGTTCCTCTCTCAGGCAAGGCTAACTTCAGAGCGTGACATGAATGTAGCTACTCTTCTGGGTCACATTTTTGACTGGGCCTTAACATCATCTTAGGTCTTGTCAAGTATGGATTATTTTGTAATGCTAAATAAATAAATAAAAGCCCCAGGCGGTATCTCCCATCAAACATATTCCACTGTTTATCTGAGACGAACCTAACCTAGTAAGGATCCTTTATAATCAAGCTGTAGTGACTATTCAATGCCTAAATGAGCTACAACTTGATGGGGGACCATACCTCATCTCAAAAGCACTTTCCTGTGGCAGTTCATTACTTTGCCATTGCTGAAATAGTTAAATGCAACCCAACCAGGCTATATAATGGATCCACCAGCATGAAAAATATCATAAATACTGACTTGTCATTGTCTGCTCCATAAGTTCCCACGAGCTAGCCCACGCAGGACATGGCTGCTTCCTACACGTTACCAAATAGCTTGTTTCAGTTACAATCACATTAGCACTTTCTGCATTAGAATCCTTAATTGTTGCTGTGCCCACACATTGTAAAATAGTTAAATCTTCACAATACTTTGTTCTTTGTAAGATCACCAACATCACTGTGTTCCTGACCCCATTAATGCACAGTGAAAACAGTGTTGTTATTATTATCCTCTTCCAGGCTCCCTTGGGAGAACAGAAACACCACCAAACATTTAGGGATCCCCAAACTAATTCGGAATTTCTCACTTGAATTACTTATGCTTTTAGTAAACTGCCTCTACTCTGCCAATGTTCTAGCCTCTACTTTTGCAGAGAGCAATATAATTAAAAAGAAAAAAACACCACCACATAACAATCCTTCCCCTCTAACACTATGCCCAAAATCATGTCTATATAATTTAAATCTGTATGTTCATTGCCAAATCAGACACAGCAAGTAATTAGAACAACTAAACTAACGCTAAATATATACATTTGGGTTTCAGCCATGGATATGCATATATCTACAGCTGCACAATCATCTTGTGTTCCCTGAGGCAGAATTACAGGGCAGATACGTGAATCAAGCAATAGGGAGCGCCTATTGCACAATACCTTCAGCTATCTCCTATTAAACTGACCACAACAAGGTGCCTCCAAAATTCACCAGTGAAAGTGTAAAAATAGAACAGGGAGCCAGTTGCCGGTTTAAACCATAATTAAATAACAGATTTTCCCAGATTTTAAAAATCATTCCAGTTCTTATATTTGTACAATAGTTATGAAAAACAGATTCCTTATAACAGCTTGCAAGAAGTCTACAGTTTTATATATCAGGAATAATTAAAAAAGAATGCAGGAAGGATTCCATGAGCTGAGTACATTCCAGTCAGCCAATCAAATGTTTACTTGTCAGATAGTTTGGTTTGTTTATATGAATAATAAGCATCTAACTTACATGTATTATACTTGCTAGCTTGATTATTTTTTAACAGATGCACTGTTAAACTTGTATAGATAACATCAATTTTATCTGCTTGCAAAGAGATTTGACTGTTGAAGTAAAAGATGCAAACTTTTCTTACACAGACCCAGATGAATCCTTGTCTCTGTTTTCTTATCCTTATGGATGTTTTTTGTCTGCTTTAACACATGTCAACGGTCTTTAAAATAGCTTCTCTAATCGATAGCTGAATTGACAGGAAAGGCACCAAATGCTTCAGAAATAAACCAAGTTAAATTAAAAATACATAAACGCAAAGCTTTAGACAATAAAATAATCTGTCCAATACTTAAAGGGCATCTAGAAAATAGTGATCCCTCTGCTCCCTGTTTGCAATGAAACCAGAGTCAAATGTATGCAGAATTGATCAAGCAGTTTCTTTCTTCGTATTTAAACATTTCCAAGAAGAGTTCAAAAGGCTTGTGCTGGCCAGGATGCCGACCAGAATGGGAACGGCAGAAGGGATGAGGGAGCGACTCTAATTTCATTAACCCTGAAATTCTACCTAACGTGCTATATCCTTTTGGAAGAGTACACGGCACGTAGGTGACAGAACGCAGGTGTGGGCGTCCGTCATAATAAAGGCGGTTTGGTTGAGCACAGCGGAGCGGCGATGAACCTCAGCGAGAGATTACACACAGACCTATTGGCAGAACATGGCAAGGGAGAATGTCAGATTTCATACTCGGCAGACATCTACAGCAACTGATGCCTTGTAGTCAAAGGCTGTTAAATTACCTGTGAAGGGTTACTGGCAGCCCTGAATGTTTTTCTCATTGTTTATTTAGTTCCAAAAGCTCTTGGTCTTTGTGCTGATTGCCCTAACTGACAGCACAGGAAATCTGGACTTTGTAAACAGGGCGCTGCTGTATTGAATTACAGGTAACAAGTGTGTAATCAACCTGCTGGGGCTGGACCTTTGCAAAGAAATCTTCAGCATACAGACAGAAAGAATAAGTTTCAATATGGGGGAATCAATTACGTAGCAGATGAGTATAAAGAGAGATCAATTTAAACCCTTTGGCCTTATTTCCTATAGCATATTTGGAAAAAGAAAAGACCCTGACATGGTGGAAAGGTAATTAAGTACTTTATTCACTGTTGCAATAATAGTGGAGAAATTAAAGGCGAATATGATTTGAAGTGCCCTCATTATAACCCTTAAAACCACATTAGTTAAACAGTCCTTAGCTGCAATATGCTTTATAAAAAAATAAGGAAAAAGCTTGCAGGTTCTTGTTCTTAAAGAAGAGTTTCTGTAGTCAAATTACTTGAAATGGAACAAAGACCAACCCAAAATGAAGCAGTCATTTTTGATCTTCTAAAAGGTAAAGAGAACCTCTATAAAACAGGGGGCTAGTGAAATCTGATATTGTGATATTTCTGCATACTAAAATAACATAATAAAGTTGAACAACCACACCCCCCCTCACAGACCATAGATTTATATGAGGTATTTAAACTGTAATTGTTAATTAAAAAGCATAAATAAAAATCCAGTGGCAATCAGTCAACAAAATAACCTTATGCCAGACAACACTGAGTCACTGGGTAGTACAAGAGAGGAAATCCTTTTGGTTTTCTTTTTTCTTTTATTCTTTTTTTTTTTAAATCATCAACACAGGCCTGTTCCATCTGTGTCTGTGGCCACCACAGGCAGTAACTTTCAATAAATAAAGAAAAGCCCAACAAAAAAGATTTCAAAATTTATTAACATCAGACGGTATTTCCAATCTGAACTTCATTTGTTAAAACAGATACCGTATGTTATCATCTTATTATGCCCCAAAGACTTGTTTTTGCAGTTTGAAATGATAAGAAAAACAAGGTTTCATTAGTGTACTCTCTGATGATGATAATTTTAGACTACTTGCACTATTGGAATTTATGCTGTGTTAAAGCAACTGGACTTACATTGCTAAATTTTATTCCCTCTAGAGAAGCAGTTCTCTACTTTGGCATCCAAAATTTCTTTTATCTGCTTGAAAAATATGTTATAAAATTGACTTTTATTTCTGTTTGCTCATCTATTGGTATTTATGTCCCTAATAATTGAAATTCCTGACTTACTTCGGAGCGGAGGTTATTTTTTGCAAATATACAACAATGTATTAAATGCAACCTTGCCTGGCTAGAAAACCTTCAACTGAACCTATGTCATAGAAGAAGAGATGATGACAATTGACCAGGAATAATGGAAGCACCGAGAGCATTTCTTATCAGTACTCTCTACCTGATGCGGGATCTAAGCTCCAACAGATATTTCAGAGTTTCAACAAACTTTCTTCAAGTCTATTAAAAAGGTTTTGATAAGAGAGAAAGTCAGTTAACTTCTAATAACTCTCTGTTGACACATATGCCACTTGCTTGACGTACCCTTCCTTCCTAACTAATATTCCAATAAACACCTGTATTTTTTATGCATACTGAGATTTTTGGGAGGAGAACAACATTCTTTCCTAAGCCATCTAAAACAGCTGGTGAAGGATTTTTTTAAATCTGACGCACAACAGTAACAGTTTGTGACAGTGAGAAACAGTGGTCCAGTGTTGCACTGTGTAAAACCACACGCATTTCTGTCCTTTCCCAATGTACCGCCTTTCGATGGTATTGGAGATCTGTCTGTTCTTGTCTCATGAAAAGCAGTTGACATGAACATGATTTCACATTTTTCTACAGTTCTTCTTTTAAATAATTTCTTTCAGATCTTCACTTCCATTTGCTTTTCAACACACTTTACATAGGTATGATGACTAAAAACTCATTGGCACTGAAACTAAGGTTCATATCATGTAAATATTAGCACAAATATTTAAGGTCTCAATTGACTCTCCTAAAATCAGTGTTAATAATTTAGTTGCACACTTTAAGTACATGAACACTGGCATTCATGGGTAAGGACCAAACATCTACTTAGCCCTGTAGGGCACATAAAAATGGTAAATGTATGGCTTCCATTTTATCCCATTTTGGCTTTTGTCTGAAACACCGTTAGGCATTCTGCGAAAGGAACACTATGAAATGTAACGCAGGGAGTCATGGTGGCTGGCCTCTGCACTGCAGATGGAGAAACAGGTGAAAACTCCTGCTTCTCTTAAGTGTTTTTAATCACCTGAAGCTTCCTTTCAAGTTACTGTTTTCCTCCTCTTCCTTTTTTTTTTTTTCTCTTTTTAGAAAGTGAATTTAAAAGACTTCTTCTCCAGAATGATTTGCTATACTGAGGCACTATTAAGTCACATATGGGCATGCAACTCCCCCTTTTCAGAGTACTAACTGCCTATCTAAAATACAAATACAAACCTCACTGAATATATGGATCTAGCTTTTCTTCTCAAGGACAAACACTGTTTGTCACGTCAACTGGAAGCACACATCTTCCAGCATAAAGTCTTTATTTGATCATTTCCTGCACTGAGCACCTACCCTAGACACATGATGGCATTTAAATTCAAACCCACAAAACAGAGCCCATTGTACTAGTACGACAATGAAGCAGTACAGCCAATGCTGTACTCTTAACTAGATTCACATTGATAATATATAGCTATAATTCTGCTTCAATTAAAAGCATATTTCAACAGAAGCTCAGAATATGATAGTTGCTCTATGCATTTTAATAATACAGATCCAGAATTCTGCCTTTGCTAAATGTATATCGGTAAAACGGTGTCAGAATTCTACTTTACATAAATAAAGACTGATCATATTAAGACAAAATCCTGCATAACCTAAATGTGTATTAATGGCAGCAACCCAGAAACTGAGTGCAATCTTTACACTCTAGATAAAAATCAGTAAGCCTATTTCAACTGACATCAATGTTTTAAAAGCAAAAATGTTTTATTCTCCCCAGAAAAAGGAAAATATGAAAAAATAATCAATATACAATACCAAACTCTAATGAAAATGCTTAACTGGTTCTAAATATTAGCAGAGGAGGAACATGCTATTACATGACTTTTGCAGCTCCTAAAGTCAAGTTAATTTACCCTGTAATTAAAAAGTTAATATAGGAAATGCAAAATTCCTATTGCATTAGAAAAAAATTCTGAAATAATAAAATATTTATCCTTGATTTTTATGTCACGTAATTTTGTTTTACATTTAGAAGTAAAAGACTGATGAACTACAGGACTATGCATTTAATGCAGGTTTTCCTAGGAATCTGTTATTGAAAACATTTATATATGTTTCTGCACATTTCAGCGTCTGGAGACTAGATAGACTCATATTTAATGTTATTAAAAAAATTAGGAAAGTTGCAGAGTGTCACTTACTTGTGGCCCAAATTGTGGGATGTCGCTTGAATAGACCAAAATGGGTAGCAAATGTAAACTCTCACAGTGCAAGCATTCTGGAGCATTTGTTCCACTTCCAGCATTTCTAGCAAGGTTATTGGAAATATAGCTCCTCAGTATTAAAACTACCCATATAATCTGTTTACTGTCTGACTTTTAAGTGATTAATTGTGATAAGCTAATGCAAAGGCAGGTATAACATTACATCAAAAGAACACTTTTCTTGCACATAATTAACCGCAAGGGGTAGGCAACTACATTTAACTGAAAGGTGCATATTAGAAGGTAAATCAACCTAACCTGTTTGTAGGAGGATTAGAAGTGTAGGCCGCTTACAAAAGGATCTAACCCTACTGTAAGGGCACTGACTTATTCTTGGCATCATAATAAAGATCAAACATATACAACAGAAGCAGCTGCATGTGTGCATATAGGTCTGGCTAGAAATCTTTAACACACAGTATTCTGCTCTGGCTTTTGTTCAAGGCCAGAGAGCACATCATCCTTTGCAGTTTGCTTTTGCCATTTAATGTCCCTGTTCAAAACCTGTACATACTCCGTCAAGTATTAAATCAGGAATATAATACCCTGGAAGTATTTCTCCTCCACTGAAAAATACTGAAGTCATGGACCCAGGCTTTCCTGACTGCTTCAAAACTGGGCTGAGAAGTTCCTTGTAAATATTACTGGATTAACTGAACGTGTTGCTGATAATGCTTAATTTTGCTGCATAATACAGTAGAAGTACTGCTTAAACAATGAATGCAAACTAGAAGGTATTTTATATACCTTTCTGAACAGGTATGAACTTGGTTTGCCTGGATACAACCATGTAGGTACTTTTAGATGAGTAGATGATATAGATGAGTATGATTGCTTGGAAACCAAGGGTTTACCGTTGAACAAACACAGGTACTAGCTCTCATCTTTCAAGAGAAAACTGCGTTACTTAGCCTATTCATGAAAATCATAAATTAGCCATTTCAAGAAGAGAAATCAACGAATACAAGTATTTTTTTTTTTAAATGTCTGAGCAAAGGCTTGTGCAAAGCAGGCTGTAACGTAGGTTTTCACTACTGCTGCAAGAGTAAGTCTTGCCTTATAAGACTCTATTAAGAATTCAGCTACACCAAAGACAAAGCAAAAAAGAAGAAGAAAACCACTCCGATATACCAGACCTGTTTTATAGCCTTAATGGTGACAGTGACCTGGCCAGCATGGTCTTAAAAATTTCCAGCTGACTTGGTTGATAGAGGAAAGAACCCACCTATACAAAAATAACTTTTACACCACTTTAACTAAATACACATCAAGGAATGTTTCCATAATACTACTGCAGAAAAAACACATCTCCAACTGAAGTAGTGAAATTAGGAGTGTGGACCCAGCATGAAAACTGCAAATGATTTTCAGATTGAATTAATAATATTTGTTAAAAACAGAACAGTAAATAAGCTGAAGCTTTTTTTCATCTCATAGAAAATATATAAAATAGAAAGCCATATATAAGAATTTCTTAATATAGATAAAAGACTGATCCTTACAGAAAAACAAGAGGATAGTTAAGACTCCCCATATTAATACGTTGTGATTTTTTTCCTCAAAACATCTCAACTTAAGTGGAAACAAGGTACGGGTAAGAAGTAAAGCTATGGTTATAGATTCCTGGAACCAGCCTTTCTCAAGTAGCTTTATCAGTCAGAACTGATTTTGAGGCTATATCAAAATAGTCAGTCTCCATTCCCTCACACGCATCTAAAGTACCCAGGCTTTGGTTTTGGTCGTATATTCTGCCTTTCCTGTGTTTTCCAAACCAATTTGAATTGCTAATCCTGCACAAATATTTTGGACTTTCTGGTTTCAGGGATAAGCAAAAATGGAAGTTCTGTTACACAGTCACCCACAGGGCAGGTTTCTCAGCAGCACATGCAAGTACATTCACGGGAATCTAATAATCGAAAACCAGCTTTTAAACCTTCCTTTGTCCAAACCTGCTCCATATATACAAGCAAGACCTTTGTAACACTTCTACTTGTTTTTTTCAGGTAATGAAGAGGATGATTGGGGTGGGGGAAAAATCAGCCCAAACTTAATTCAGCTGAAAATTCTACTGCAAGTAGAACTTAAATACTTCAAAAAGGAAAGCTAAACACTGCATAAAGCCCACTACAGACTTTGTTTTCCATTTTTATTCAATTTAATAGAGGATGTTGTGGTAGGGAAAAGCATACAACCCTAATGACTTAGTTACAAGAGAATATTAATGGAGTAAGTCAGATGATGAAATTGTATAGAGCACTAACTCTTTCACTTTAAGTCCTCATGCAGAACTGTTGCTATAGTATAAACTCTTACCCTGGCTTATCACACAGTAACTTTCTCACCCAAACAAGTTCTATAATAAAATAAAATCTACTTGGCCATTTTATTACCTGGTTAACAACAAACATACAACCCAAACAACATAAAAAAAGCTAATGTAAAAATTAAGATTTAAAAAACCCTGAAGACAAACTGAACTGCAATAACATATAACTGCAGTACTAACTTCCAATTACAATTAGGAAAACACATAGTGTAAAGTTGAACGGCCAGGTGTTCCAGCAGATACTATCAATGTACTACTGATGAGTGATACATTCTGCTTTGCTCAAAAAGCCACAACCGCCTAAAATATCAGTATGCTTAAACTTACAAAAGTCAGATGGCTATGAAATACAATTACTCCACACACAGATTTGTTGAGTTCTATACAATAACGTATATTGCAAGAAAATGTTGCAACTCAGACTAACACATGATGAATACAAGGAAAAGGAGTCATGATATGCAATGACTCATTAATCAACAAGGCATAGAAATATCCACAAAGCTCTAAAGGCAGTTTATGGACCATGTTACACTTACGTCCCACTGAAGGGCATAAACAAATTTAATACTGATTATTAACAAAACTGATCTTCCAAAAAGTCTCTGAAAACTTGGATAATAATCAAAAATAGCTCACCTAAGTTCAGCAGTGATGAAACTATAGGACAGCACACACAGAAATACTATCCCAAAATAAAAAACAAATTGCATTGTTCCACTTAGAGCTAATATATTGCTGAAGGTAGCTCAGAACTGAGTTACTTGCTTCTAATGTCTTACTAAGAGTTCTCCAAACACAGAAAGAACTGACGCCCTACGGAGTCCTGTCTGATAAGGAGATTCGCTCTCCTGGAATAGCTAATGGGTGCAAGCACAGCTCCCACATACTGGAGCAGTATGCTCCTCCATTTTGGAACACTATGAATGCAGTAAGTCATGAGAAGATATTTATAACTGCCATCTAACTCCAGTTAGAAAGTTTCTCAATCATTTCCCAGAGCTGCAAAAAAGTGTAGAAATATAGTGGGATTTAAAGCAAAGAGAAGAGCCACCATCACAGTACATCAAATGTAAGAAAAATACAGAAGACAGAACATGAATCTCTACTTAGTCTTTATAGAAATGATAAATGCACCTGAAGCAGTCTCAGCAGACTTGGATTATGGAAAACACTATCTGAGATCGGCTGCCTGGAAAGTACATTAAAACTGTTGGTAAACTCCGTAATTGTATATTCAGCTGAAAGTTTGTCACTGGTGCTTTTTCTGACCAATTCACCATTGCTGGCTAGATCAAATGACACTGCGTTTGTATGCCAAACCTACAACGTCTGTCTCTGCTGCAGTGTCAGTAACATAACGTATGTGAAATAGCCACACACAGCAGTTTTCTGTATCTCCTATACCTTTAACTTAATGAGACACGGTGTGACTCACAGAAGTCTGAGATCATTTCTTACTTTCTGCTTGTGTGAGCTCAGGAAGACCTGTTTAATTTATCACCAAATAAAGGCACAAATTGCTGGGGCTGGTGATTCTGGTATCAGCCTGCAATTGCAAGAGTGAGAAAGTTTTTGGTTCAAATGACATTGTCTACTTTTCAGTGTTGCTCTTTTTGACCAAATAATCTTTGATTACTTCATAAAACTCTCTTAACATCATCACCGGATCAAGCCAAACAGTAAGCAGCGTTTGTGTTTTCACTTGGCTTCATTTGGCTTTTATAAACGTGGATGCAATGCTTCCTTCCATGACTAAATCCTGACGAGTTATCCATGGTCAGGTTTAGATTCATTACACATATAAAAGTGAAATACAAAATTCAATGCCAGCTCGTATTTAAAAATAATTTTTGCCATACCATAGTAATGAAAACATAGCGTCACTGTAGAGGACGTACTGTTTGGGTGAATGACAATACAATACCTGTGTGCATCCTGTGCAGTCAGAAAAGACTTGGCAAGGATTCACGACGCAGACAAAGGAATTCTTTCAAGGACATGTAGCAAAATAACCTGAAGTTATGAGACAGAAAGACAGGACTAAGCAAGACCAGTCTGGAATGGCCTTCCTCAAGCTGGAATGGGCAAAACTGAAACGCACTCAGAGTTGTAATCCTTCACTTCTTTTTACCTCTGGACTTGATATTTCATAATTTAGGGCAAGAAATTACCACTGCTAGATGAAATCTACAGAGTGTTCACAACTGCAGAGGTACAGTCAGTGTAAGAATGATTGTACCATCTGGCCTGAAACTTGAGTTACCTTTTTTCTTTTTTTTTTTGTAGTTCTACCTTTTTACTGAAGAAGTGGTTCACTTAGCACTCCTGAATGTTTAGTTACGCTCTGTCTTGGAAAGTAAGAGAGGACAAAGAAGGACTACGGACCATGAGACAAGAGCTTTAAAACCAACTCCAACTGGTTCACTGTGACAAACGGCATAACAAAAAAATATTACTTTCTAACTGATATAAAGCTTACTTCAGATGTTCGCTATCATTATAGAAAAGAAAAGAAAAAAATCACATGCAAAGGTCAGATTCTGTCACTATTACTCACATTAGGCACTACCTTAACATGCCTCATGAAAAATTGAAGTCAAAATAATCTGACACATTATGGCAAAATGCCCTTTATCTAGCTCATACATCTATGAACAGACACTCAAATAATCACATTCATGCTTTTAACTTTATTTTTAAAGACAATGTAGTGGACACAATTCTTTCATTCTTTTCCAGCAATTTTAAACTGATTTTAATTTATTGATCTCGGAGGAACTATTCCTGCCTGGTAATGGGGAAGGACTATGCCAGATCCTGGTACCGATGTCTAATGTTTAGGAAAATACTTCTTACAGCTCAGAATACTTAACTGAGAAAAGCTTTAATTGTACTTCTAGACCTAATAAAGTAAGCTTTCTCAGATGAACTAGAATGAAGGTTATAAATGTTTGAACTATAACCTGGACATTCCTCCTATGTTCTGTTCTGAAATGTTCAGCATAAAAGCAGTAAATATTGTCTGGTTGTTATTTTAGTCACTCTTAAAGTATTGATTTTATACTAAACATAAAGAAATTAAAACCTTAAGGTGAAACCAATGTTTTTTCTCAAGTTTACAGCCAAATCAGTAGAAGGTTTGTTTAAAATATCATTCATAGTATATATTGACATTATAATATATCTGTTAATGATCAAACACAAAGGAAAATATAGGTGCACTTTACTACCTACGCACATAAAAGAATATTATACATGACTGTTTTAAAATGATATGTTTTAAGTGCCGAGATATTAAACATTTAATAATTTGGCAATTTCTTTCAAAGACAACTATTAAAATTAAGGGAGAAGAGGCCAAATGTCAGCTCTGCTGAATTCATACCTGGTCCGGCAGAGAAAACGTGTGGGGAATGAGGACTAACTGATTTCTCCATTTTCCTGGACTAGATGAAGGCCAAATGTCCCCCAGCATAAGACAGCTAAGTTCAGAGCTATTCAAGATGAGGCCACCTCCAGCTAATGATTCTTGCTGATAAAAATCCACTGGAATACCCTGTGTCCTTCCTCCCACCCAACCCCTGACAACAGGTGATCCAGTTTTAGGAGGTATTCAGCTTTTACATTTGCCCTATCTACTGCTGAGGAATTTCAGACAGTGAGGGAAACCCTACCCAAGTTCTCTGGTTTGTGCAGTTTGCTACTCGATGGTACAAATGTTGAAGCAGCAGAAGTGAGGCAAAGCTTCACTTGGTTCCCTGCTTAAGGTGAAGGGCATGGTGGCACAGGGGTCTACAGAGCACAAGGGAACAGAGGTGGCTACTGCGAACTACACCTGTACATCCCTCCATCATCTGTAAATTCAGAGCTATTACCAGAAGTCATATCAGCCAGCACAGATATATCATTCAAATGAAGGCCGCAGTATTTACCAACAACCATTACTGCAAAAAATACTGTTTGAGATTAATAACCTTGACTAGTAAATCTAGGTATGAAATGGCACAGTTAGGCAAAATGGAATTTTGGATTTGGCGCTGCTGCTGACCAGGTCTGATACTGGCATAACAGAACAGACTTTCTTAGGGATACTGCTATCAGCAGCAAGTTGTGCCAGCAGGAAGAGAAACGCTCCAATTCTTCTCTCTGAAATACGAGAGCACGTTCCCTATATAAGCCTGAAAGAAGCCTCAGCCACACATGCGTGCCTGAATTGAGGGTCCAATACAATTTCAATGGGAAGTTGGACATTTAAAAGGTAGCTAAGTATGAAACATACTCACATAATTGGATTTTAATTTCTCTGTACCTCACTTCCTCTCTCTCTTGCTATGGATTGAGATCTGAAATTATCTGGATTTTTTCTAAATTGTATAATATCACTTCTCTACTCCTGAAATACACTAAAAAAATTAAGAGGGAAGATTAGTAAATTAAAAATACCCATGACAATTCCATATGTTCCTCTGTCAAAGTCTGCTACTTTTGTCCATCAAAAGTCCAACCATTTATCTTGAGACCCTTATGATCAGAATAATCTTAGTTCCCTATTTTTATAAAGTTTGTCCAGGATTTTGTTAACAAATGTGGGCACGCACTTGCACATACAAAGTAAATTCATTCTGCAAAGGCAAGAAGTTAATTTTTATTTTGCTTAAGATAGGGAGTTGCTCTGTCAGTTTAGTATGAAAGATACAGAGCATTTTCCTTAAAATTATAGTTATTCCTTTTTTTTTTCCACTTCACAGTGACATTTCAAGGAATTAATTTCTTTTTAGATTAATTTATGAATTGCATTAATTAACAACTGCATTCTTTAAAAAATATAACCAGCTCTTTAGCATCTGTACCAATCTTTTCTGTCCCAAATGATACTCAAAAAGGAATAAAGCATACTTTTATCAGTAGCCTTGCTTCCACTGTAGGAACATAAACGACAGTTTGAAACCTCAGAACACTGACTGCAATTGCTCACCAGCAGCAAAAAAACCCACTGCTATAAGGAGTGGGATGGACACTGCAACTCTTACGAGTGTCTCTTGAGAAAAAAATACTGCAACAGAGATAATGCTTACTTATTACCCCTCATTCGTGGTTGTATCAAAACCCAAGATCTAACTTCTAAGATGAGAGATGAATTACAGGTTGATTAATCACGATTTTAAAACGGGTACTTAGCACTATGGATAAATCTTACCCTGAAGATGATATACTTCCAGATTCTAATAATAGATGAAATCTGAGATATAAAAATGAACAATAAAATCACATACTTTACATTACAAAAACAATAAAAGCTAACTGCTCTGTAACTTTCCAGTCAATACAGCAATGCTATCAAATTTATAACTTTAGCAAGAAGGATCAAGAAAGCCTGAATAAATTATTTCATAAAGTATGATAGCAAGAAACACTCGAGGAAGACAGTGGATAAATAGAAATATAATTGATTAACTAAAGAACACCATAATAAAGAATTGTTAAGAATTAAATACCAGGGCATATCCTACAGATCTGTGAGGGCAGGTGCGATATTTGCCAAACAGCAAGACGTCCTCACGCCCCATTTGAGGGGCTCTGTGTGTCTCCGCATACGAGACACAGAGTATGCAGGCTTATGAGCAGTGAGCAGGATTGTACAGGGTTGGAAAGACTTACGTCCATCTCCCACCCTGTATCAACACAAATACCTCTTGCAATCTGAGTATTCCAGAGAAGGCTCTCCCCTGCCCCCCATATAATAACTAAATAGCAATCAGGAGGTTTTAGCAAATCGCTTCCAACGGAACAGTCTTTGCTTTGAAGCACAGAGGCCCCTAGACCCCTTGCTTCCCCGCTGCTCGGCAGCTCAGCCGGAGGCAAGCCCGCTCCGATGCAGGAGCCACGTAGCTGCACTAATGCAATACTGTTCCCAGCTTCTTTGGGGATGCTTAGCCCAGGCTAGCCCCTCAGCACTGCTGTTTTGAAGTTCACACGCTCTGATTTTAACAGCCTGGATTCAGCCGCCACTAGTGCAGTGAAATGGGTTCCCTGACGGAGTACCAAGGGCAGGAAGAGCTGGCAGGCAAACAGCTGCAGTCTCGCCCTGAACTCCATCCACAAATGGCAACAACACTGTAACACAAACACTAATGATCACCAGTGCGTTTTCACGTGCAAAGTAGAGCTACACTGCTGATTCTTGAGGAAACACTCTGTACTCTATGTATTTCGTCAATAGAGGCACAGTAACTTGAATAACGTTTTGTTTTTATACCCCAACTCAGATCTGAAATATGATGTAATAAGTTCTGGCTCATGCTGACTTTTTCTTAACAAAATGTAATCAGATACTACCTTTTGTCCCGTGCTTCATCTTGGGAGTTGCAGACACAGTGATTCTGCAGCACTACTGGTAACACACGCCGTGCATGTCCACAGGCAGGTGTTTAGGGCAGTATAACCGGAGATGCATCCTAATCCTAACCCTAACCTGGTGGACCATCTCATATCCTGTATGTGAAGAGCAATCAAAAAGCCTGGGGACCACAAGTACAATATCAATTCTAAGAAATTTCTGGCCTCCTAATTTTCCTCGCCATTTCACAAAGGCACAAGGAAGATGGCCAGAGTGCTGCTCTATCCCTTAGCACATGTAATCATTCAGTGAGCTGCGGTCTCAAATTACTTCTTTTCTTCCTTATCCCTTAGTCTTATATCAAATTTGTGTGGGCAAAGTTCATAATAAATTAATTTTATTTACTCAATGAATGATAATGATTTAAGCAATGCAGTCTTCTCATGGTCACACAATGTAAAATAAATATATGGCTTCAGTTGTGTATTGTTGGGTACTAAAGTTTAATTACATTATGAATTAAGTAATAATTCCACAAAATCATTTGTTAAAATCAGCTAACAACATATCAACCATTACCCAGGTTAATGACCAATTTTGGGGTGAAGGTATTATAAAGTATACCAAATAGTTTAGAGCAGTGATATTTAATTACAAAAAAAATAATGAAATAACGTGTTTGAAAAACCTTCTGCCATCCGGAGCTGTAGCCTGGAAGTCACTTACGGACACCACACAGCCACGATGTTGTTGGCACCGGGCTGTACTGAAAGTTAAAAACATGAGAATAAAGGGGTAAAAGGGATGTAAAAACGCAGCCAGAGCATGCTGCTGCTGAATGCGTGCCATTTCACAGTCATAATTTAAAGTGATCAGAAGGGGGGAAAAATGAAGCACAATAAAAATGGAAAATGTTAGATTAATGACACAGTCATTAAAATAAAAAAGGTGGAGTTATATGAGGAATGGATCTTATTTGAGTTATTGAAATTAAACAAGTTATTTTAACAATCATTTTAAAAATCACATTTTACTAAGCTCAAGGAAGGAAGACAAAAAAAAATAGAAATCTTCATGGGGAATATTTCAAATTGTCAGTGGCTTTAAAAAAATGATTTAAGACTTTGTCTTGTATCTTCTCTTTCAATTTTAGAATTTTAGTTGCCATATATTATAATGGTATTTTAGCTATAAAAGTACTTTTCCACTCACTGTTCTCTTGCCTTTCAAGGAGACAAACAGTTTTTCTTTCCTCTAAATGAGCACAATAAAATGGGTAAGCTGTCTAGGGAAAAAGAACCCAGAAAAACTGGTGGTATAAAGCTCAACAGAAAAATGTGGTACAGAGAAAAGGCGATCTAAAGCATGTTTACTGTATGCCGTGCAATTTGTTCTACTGGTCAGGTTAGAATAAGAGTTTCTTACTGCCGGTTCAAAAACCAAACCCATTGTTGCTGCTGTCCCTGATGCTGCACCTTAAAGAAAGTAGGGGAGAAAAATGTGCATGCAAAACTGCCCCATAAAACCAGTAATTCTGTAATAAATATTAAACAGGGATTCTTCAAATCTGGGGCTGGATCCTGCTACTATTCCGTATCAGCCTGCTTGTATAAGGTCTGTGCATGTCTATATGTATTTTTGTAGACCAATCTTCAGCACTTCAGCAAGTATTCTTCCACCTTTTTGAAAACCGTCTGTAAACATCAACAGAACTATCAGTTATGAAAAAGTTGGTATCAGGAGTCAGCTAAATGAAAAACAGAATAAAAATGCAAACTACGGACGCATTTAGAAGAACCAAAGCTTCACAAGATTTTCCTCTCCCTCGTTGATGTAGGCAAACCAACAGATTGTCTTTCTGTCAGGCAAACCCTGATGGAGATAAATGTAAAGGCTGGAGTGCACGCCTAATTTTTACACACAAGCTGCAACCAGACCATGGATTTATGCTTCAAGGCAACCAGATTTCTCCTTGTGTACACTTAAACACTGCTGTTGCACTCAGTCCATCTTGTTTAAATGCCTTTAAAACCAAACACAGGCTCTGCCCCCTCCTCCACTCCTACTAATTATATACTTTTTTGTTTGAAGAAGCAAGCCCTTTATTGCTCATAATTTCAGCTATCACTTGCTTGGGCACCTTCTACAGATCAATAGCACATAGTTAAGTGGATGAAAAGGCTAAATGTGATTGTCATTTGCAATGCAAGGTTGCATGGTTTTCCCCCCCTTAAGCTTTAAAGCGCTGCGCTTGCGTTTCATTTTAGAATACTAAATTCCCATTGCAGGTATACAGTAGCTGCACATTCAAAGCCTTTTGTCTTAAATTAAATATCTGTCATTTTTTAAGGCCAGAATACTGGCATAGGTTATAATAAAAACTAGCATCCAACCTGCAATTTTACAGATTCCATTGCTGGTGGCCATACATCTTTGATGGCAAAACTACATTGGTTGTAGCGCCATAAAATCAATAAATATTAACCTTTTCTGACACTTTCTGCACAG
Organism: Egretta garzetta; assembly: GCF_000687185.1. Taxonomy (NCBI): domain Eukaryota; kingdom Metazoa; phylum Chordata; class Aves; order Pelecaniformes; family Ardeidae; genus Egretta; species Egretta garzetta. The sequence goes on from NW_009260128.1 coordinate 1,856,242, forward strand.
ATGCTTTATCAGTCGCTGTCAGGTGATAGAACAGTCAGTGATGTACTGTATTTTTCAGCTCAGAATCCATACCAAACTAAGAAATCAATGCAGATTAACAAGCCTTTAAATACAAAAATTGGCAATGAAATTTTGGTTCTATATGATAAAAACTAAACCAAATCATGATACCTCAGAATCATAAATTTACCACAGATACTTTTAGCAACGTGCGAAATTTAAATACAGTATTTCTATGGCAAGATAAGTGTGCTTGAATGACACAGATGAAATAAATTCGTTTTTATATTTCATGACATACCTATTCCAGCTTATAAAATTAAAACCCTACTCAATTAGACAAATCCTATCTCTCACTATCATTTAGAAACTCACAGTTGTTACTTTGCTGAGAGACATTCAGAATAGTTCAACACACTTAAAACTCCATTTGTAAACGATGTAAGCAAAAAAATAAAAGTTTACTGGAAAGTGAAAATATGCCATTTAAGTTATCTCCTACCTCGTATAACCGTAACAATAGCTGCATTTAGTTCTAAGCATCTCAGAAGCCTAGGGCTTTTAATTATTGGAAAATGTCTTGCTGCGTATGATCTGTACTGTAGCACGGCACAGGATTTCGGCATAACCACACTCAGACTGATAACTTGGCTTGGTTCTACTTCTTCCTATTCTGAACACTGCAATTTCTTCTACATAACACTGTATGTGTTTACCAGAGCATTAGAAATTATGTTTAGGTCTGTGTAATTCATGTGAAATTTTTTTGTTAGAATATGAGTGAGGCAGATAACATGGCCTTTTCAAAACGGTTCCGATTTCTTAAAAACTACAATATCTTAAAAGCTTAGGACACATGTTCTAATAATTCAGGTATGGAATCTAGTAGTACATACTTGAACAACACAGGGCAGTGCTAGTATGCGTCTATTTAAATTCAGAACTTCTTGAAAAATGAGGACTATAATGTGGCTCCACTCATCCTATATGGACAAAGCCTATTAGAAATTATCTTATCTGTAATTTTTAAATCTATTTTCACGTTTCTTTCTAACAATGCAGGTGGAGCATTGGTGTATGAGCAACAATGACCTTCTCCTGGAAATAAGACAGTACCTGAAATACTGATGTAAATTAGTAAAACCTAATAAAAAATGCAGATATTATTGTTCCACGAATATTTAGACACGTATGTCCAGTGAAGTCAGTGGCAGGTACACAACAGTATTCGGAGAAACACAGAACTGCTTTAAGAAATGTAATGTAATGCTATGTTATATTAATGAAAGCTGAATTCAAATGCACTAAAAGCTTTATCAGTATAAACTTTAAATTTTAAACTGAAGCACAATTTTACGTTTGCCATTTCTTTCTATAACATCTCTACTTCTACATTAGCCAAGAGAGAGACCTGTTTCTGCCAATCAATCAGCATTGGGAGCAATCAGATTTCAAATTCTACAATTATTTTCTTAAAAAAAATGGCAAAAATAACTTTAATTAGCACAGTTTACCTATTAATGTTAATATGAGAGGATCTGCATGCATTTTGAAAATCCTAGTTAGGGGTAAAAAAAAAAAAAGTTGCGAGTTTAAGCAAAGACAAGCCTGCAAGTTGATAAAACTTTAAAAAAAAAATTGTAAAAAATCTGAACAGGCCTAAAAGTGTTCCATGTCACAATGGGGACATCAGATTAAAGCATTACTTCTGCATACTACACAGCAGACCCACCAGAGAAAGCAGGCACTGGCATTACAAAGTGGATGATCTTTAGGTTGTGAGCCATTTTTGTGCACTTGCACAGCCACTTATCAAAACCAGCCTCATGCTTGAGTCTGAGTTACCTTATGCAAAACATCACCCAAATTGAAGGATTTTTGGTGAGAAGATGGCAGCAAAATTAGTCATTTCAGAATGAGGAGTCCTATTTTCTCTGTCAAAGTGTCATTAGTTCTCTCTACTTTCTGAAGATCCTCAGGAACCTTATACTGGTTATACCAACTTATAACCATTTACTCTTTCGGCAACTGAGTACTTTGCTAGTATCCCCAACCTGACCAAATCTTTCTCTTCCATTCTTCTCTTAGAAATTTTTTTATTGCATATCTGCCATCAGATATGGAAATAGCTTTAAAAAAAATAAGTCAGCATCAGTGGGTATCTTCATTGCACTTGCAAATTCTATTCTAATTTGCAACTAGTATTTTAAAATGTAAAAAAATATTCAATTTTTGGTTAATTTTAGAATTCTAGACTTTTGTTTTAAAATTGTTAATCTCAAGATATTCAAAGAAATAAATTGAATCAAATGGTCATTCCACAGCTCAAAGGTTTGCAGGAAACAGCATGTACAACAACCAACCCCGCACAACTACAAGTTCGTATTTCAGGATTTTTGCTTGAGCAGGTGGAAGTAAGCACAAGCAGCTCAGCAAATTTTAATGACAATGTTGACAGTGACTGAATTTGCTCAGAGGAAGATGGATGACAAAGGAAAGGGTCAACAACACATAATATGATATTGAACACTATTGGAACAGTAAGGGTTTATAGATAAATCCTTAGCAGAAACAGCTAAACTGAATTGACTTGAAGTAGCTTTATCCAATGGGTGTTTTGTAGTGGTGGCAGGCACTAATGTGTGAGGACTCCAGACATTTCACAATGGTTCACCCTTTTTAATTTTTCCTTACTCATACATTCTAAAAACTACTGTAAAAAAAAAATAATCTTTTTTTAAATGTGCAATTCATTGTTTCAGAACTCCTAATTTCAAATTATTCAAACTCAATTCTGAATTTCAGGTATATATCCTGAATATAAAATCAATGCTAAATTGAAAATGTTTGGCTAAAAACTTTCGATATCTCTTGAGATAACTAGATAAACAAGGTTTTATCTTTTTTGCTGTCAAAAGATGCTTTCATTTCATGTTTTCTCTGGATACTATTACTTCAAAGTAGATCAATTCTTTTAAATCTTCTATAAACTGTGTTCTGAGAACTGTTATCTGCTATTACTTCCAAGACTTTGAATAAGAAGTACCATTTTGGCAAGGTATAAAAGAGGTAGGGAAATAGCTTAGTATGTAATATGGTAGTTATTTTAATGCCTTTTGTGTAATTACATTATATATTATATTCCCAAATACTATATAGCCCAACTCTTTCCTTTAGCTACACTACAATGACTATTAATGAAACAC
>NW_009260128.1:1859527-1909527 GCF_000687185.1 Egretta garzetta
ACTCTTTCAGCAACAATAATTTAAGTTTTTGAGATGTTATTTAAAAAGGGATTGTGACAAACAGTAACTGATTGTTTCCTTCCAATATCTGAGAAGTCCTCTAAACTACACTGCAGAAACCTGTCCAGCAGCCTCGCCTCTGGATGTCTGACACGTCCTGCGCTTCCCACACCCAAGACACTGGGAGTGCACCCCTTTAAACCAGCAGTGTCTTTCATCCCATCGTGCCAGGCTGGACCAGTGACTTGTATTATCTGAAGCCCAAAGTTTTCATTAATGCTCAGGTTCCTATGCAGTTTGTATGAAAATGTCACTTTAAGGTCCCTTTTTACTGTCAGGGAATACTATATGAAAATCATACTACAATGACTCAGAGAATGAAAACATCTGTATTAAATCTGCAGTGGTTTCTTTAGTACAAACCAATTCTTTGACGTTGGGTATTGATGAGCATGTACTCTTTCCAATAAATGCAAGACTTGCATAAAATATCTTAAATTCAGAAGCTGCACTTTCTATCTTCCCATTCAGAAAAAGGGGTTCCCCACTAACTGGCCTGCTGGGAGTTAGGAGATATGATATCTGCCTCCATGTTTTTTTGACATGATACAAGAATTATAGACAGTTGGCATGCGATGTATTTATATGAGATATAGTTTCGTATTACACTTATATGTTCACCAAGAAAGTGAAGCAATCTTTCTTCTGCGAGACTTCTACCTATCTTCATTTCCTTTAGTGCAAACAGTTATAGACAAGCTCCTCTTTGAACTGATAATTTTTTAGAGGTCATTCAGCCCATAATTTCAGGTCCTAGTCACTATCCTGATGGTCCTTCTTAGGAAATTGGACCCAGTGGGAACGTTTTTTCCTTCTGCTTAGTCTATGGGTCAGCATTTTCCTTCCCTTGTACTTCTTAATTCCCTTAAGTGGCAATTATTTAAGGCACAGTTAGAGAAGGTGCAATCTACATTCATCCAATAAAACCTAAATATTAAAAAGGACAGAAAAATCCAGCATGGTTACTAAGGATATATGGGAGAGCATTTAGCATTTGAAAGGTACCAAAGATCTGGTAAATGAAAAGATGGGGAAAATTATGAAGAACTGTTGGAAGTAAAATAGAAATTAGAAGCAGTACAAAAGAACACGTGTTTCAGACAGACAAGGCATCCTACTTACAAAAGGTCAAGATCCAAGATGCCACGTCAAGAAATTAATGGAAAGTCGGTGCAGCATACATTGGATCAATGAAAGCAAACAAAAAGAAAGCCCAAAAGAAATTTTAAAAATCAGCATGGAATGCCAATGATTTGTGATTCATTAGAGCAATTATTGCTGAGGGATCTTTTCCTCACTCATGACCCAAAGTAGTAAAGCACTGAGCACACAACTAACACTTGATTCAGTCCTTCCATACGTAACATTACCCACATTTGTTTCAACACTTTTCTGATTCTGGAATTATTTGCTATTATTTGTGCCATTTTGAGTACTAACCAAAATTTTGTGTAACAAGCAAATAATACTGTTGTGTAATTTTTTTAAAAATTGAAAATTCAGACAAAGACTTGCAAGCAAATCAAAGCAGACTTACAAATGTTAATAATTTAAGTTATTTATCAAGATGACCCTCTTTCAGTGCAGGTGGTTGAGATGTTGGCAGCATCTCACAGAAAGACAAAACTTAAAGTATCCTCTAAATAATGTATGGCCACAGTGAAGGAGACCAAGAGGTGGTGGCATTATGTAGGCAAAATACACTCTGCTATGTCGTTATACTGAAATATAGTGCCCTCTGGTCTTGGAAGTACTGTTAGTTCAAATCTTCAAGAAATGCAATAATTTTTTCATAATTGAAGTGATATTTTAGTTATATTTATTATTTATATTTATTTATAGATATATTTTATATTTTATACAAATAAAAATGATATGTAAATGTTTTGTATTATATATTATTGATACACAGTTATTTTGATTTTTATTTATGTAATATAAATCTATTTCTAGAATGTTGTGTAAAATATAAATTACTTATAATTTATATATGGTTTTTATATATATCATAATCACACATTTTAAATAAACATATTCATATTCTTCTTCAAGTTACATCTTACACCTTACATTTACTTTAACAAAAAAAGAAATTAAGAGCTTTATATTTCTTAGGACTTCAGCATAACTTCCCTGGATGATCCACTAAGAGATCTACTCTTAAAAGAGCTTCTCCTAATAGGAAAACAATTGAAATTTTCAGAGTATAGGACAATTTCCACATAAAAATATCCTGAATCACTCCTATACACGATACAACTTTATTTTTTATTCCTTCTGTAAGCTTCATCTCTTTTTTTTTTTTGTTTGAAAAGTTTTGTTGATGAGCCTGGTTTTTGGTGCTTGGGGGCTTGCCTCAGAATTTTAATACATTGATATTTGAATACTAATATTTCCTTTTATTGTTTATATTTACCACATACATGCATATATATTTTCTAGCAGGATTAAATATTTTTGTCTTTCTAAATGGCTGTTGTGTCTTAAGGGCTTTCTTCTACTTCTGCACTTCAATATTTCAGCCTTGCTTTAAAAGTTTTATGTTAGGATATCCTATTTTTAGCACCAAATAGGCAAAAATATATCTCATTCTCCATGAAGGATGTTTTATCTATTAGTGTAATGAAATAATGGCTTGGAGTAATATTACCTTCTATTCATCGGTGAACCTGACTTCCTGGCTGAGGCAGTAGTCTCCGTGAACACCAGCGGGGATCTGGCACGTGGCTACCAACGTAACGCAAGGGGTTGGGCAAAGCTGATGCCCATCCGAGGGCGTTTTGAGGGCAGATATAAGGTGTGCATTAGGGTTCAACAGAAAATTTGAAAACCGATGAGAGTTTCTGTATTGGCCAGTGCGGCACAGGCCCCTTCCAGGTCAGCTGAATGGTTCCCTGCTATGGAAACCAGGACGCCACAGGGAGGAAGGACAGGAAAGCAGATGCACGCCAGCACCTGGATTAAATGTTTAGACATGGGCAAAGAGAGTCAAGTTGCTCAGGAGTATCAGCTCAACCTGCAAACAAGTAGTTGCCCTGTGACAAGCTGGGATGGTCCTTCAGAAAGGAATGACGACAAGTAGGAAATCCCCAGAGCAGTGGGCTGTGGGCAGAAAGGCATTGGACAGAATGCAAGATCGTGACTGTGAATGCCATTGGTTCTATACACAATGTGAAAAATACTTGCGTGATGGCCCTGCAGCTTAGTACTAACTAGCTGATGGAGAAATGGAGCACAGCATAACAGGCATTATACCTCTACCGATCAGAGGTATTAAGAAGTGTTCTAGACTTCGGTATAGGCAATATTTTCCTTTTCCTTTAAAACTATATTCTGAACATTTTTTCTTCAGTGAAATTCATGGTCTTCACTCTTATCTGAGGATACCATCCACTTAATAGAATATAACTAATATTAATAGTGGTGGGTTTTGCATATTAGATGATGTAATATTTGCATCCAAATATTTCAAAACCTTCTTTCATGTCACTCAGCAGAAATATATGCTGATTGTTCAGGAAAAGCAACTAAGGGACTATGAAAGGAGTCCCTAAGCTCTTCAACAGCAGCAGCAAAAGCTACCTATTACAACAAAGAAAAAATGCTTTCACAACCTCTGGGTTTTTTTCATTTTACTTGCTACCTGGAAAGAACCAAATGCTATGGTCATGACCACCCAGAGAAAGATACTGGCTGTGGAAGCTCTGCTAGGCATATAAAGCCTTCTAATAGAAGACAGCTATAAAAATAATCAAATGACTTAGATTTTAGGTTTTTTTGAACATAGATTAATTTTTCCTGAAACACAATAATATGTAATCTACATAGGTTATAAGGAACGTAGCTTTCTCCTTTACAAACAGAAAATCATTTATACCAGGTTTTTATTTCAAGCACACACTAAAATTATTATTCTTCACAAAAAAGGAAAGGGAGTGTCTGCCAATCAACATGACATGCTATTGAAAGACTGGCACTAATAGCTATGACAAGAGCAAACCTGTTTGAAGCAGAGCTGCTGCTGCCTTTTTTTTTTTTAAGTATACCAGCCATCAAAAATAATGTTTTATCTGACTAGAAACCCAAGCAATATTCTGCTACTGTAAAAGCTTCTACCTGATTTGCCTATACCTAGCAATGACAGATTTTTAACACTTTTTCAAATTACAGCATTTAAAGTATTTTATTTAAACAGTGATAAAGACTAAGAATGTAAGTATTCCGAGAAAAAAATTAAATATGCTTCCAAACAAAACTGTGTATCCATTCTTTGGAGGCTTTACTTAAGGTATGAATTACAAGTTTCCATTATTTCATTGATAAATAACATTCACTGATTTTATATTTTTGTAGTTTGATGAATTCAGAAAGTATAAGAGTAAACAGGTTTTATTACTTTATTTTTTCCAGTTTTTTTCAGATTGGTATTTTCTACTAAAGAGTCAGAAGATGCAAAAGAAAGGACAATAAAAAAAGAGAAAAATTTAAAAGTAGTAAAGCACTTAGGACACTAGTGTAATTGTTATATTATCAGGTTATGTGTGTCCAATTCACATTCTGAATAAGTCTGCAGTTTCCACTTGGTAATACAGTTATACCTTGATAAAATCACACAATAGATCACACCATAACTTTTAGCAATCAATTTTTTCTCCTAATAATTTGATAAATGTAGCTGTCAAGTGGGATAAAGATCACAATTTTATTTGGGATTAACTATTTGAACTTTCAGAATTCCTTTCATGAATATTGCAACTGTTACAACTGATAGGATCACAATTTTGTCCCTTGCTGATGATGTAATCATGCTGCAGGTTGCGAGTACAGCCTTGTTCCTCAAAAGCTAGAGAAACTGAAAGAGAAACATGTGGAGAACACAGCCTTTCAAAAAGTGCGCTTAAAAATGTTTGGAAAAATATTTTTCAAACATGCATAAAAGAGACCTTGCGGTAAACTTTTCTCATCTTCACTGCCCTCTGGAAAGAACTAAAACATCCCCTAACTCTGTTCCCCTAATTTAGAAAAGAAAAGAGCAGGATGTAGGCCCAGCTTAGTGAACAGATGATTAATTGAACTGCATTTTCATCAATTTCAGAACTCAGGAGCCAATAACACAGTAAGGGAACTGCCAACCAAAAGAGTGGAATTTCATAAGGATTCTTCAAACACCTAAAATAAATAAATAAATAAACGTGTGTCCCGATGTATTTTATTAAGGATTTAAAGACATTCCAGAAAGAAACTTATTTCAGGCAAGTGTATCTCTACTCAGGCACAGGTACTTCAGGCTCAAAGAGAATAAGAAACTAGTGTCGATGATGGGAATGTCATCTCTATGGGAAAGAACACTTTGGGGGACTCATATGTCTCCTCAGCTATGCCTTTGCTATCACAACACCTAAGCACTTCAGATTCACAAACACAACCCTCACCAACAGGCTGTAGATTAACACTGTTTTAAGATTTAAGAGCAGAAAGGACTATTAGATAATAGTCTGACTTCTGGTATATCAAAGCCCCTTAAATAACACTTAATTAGTTTTGCAGTGAATGCAGCAACCTTGGGCCCTCCTAAAACCTATCTTCCCGAAAGACATCCAGTCTTCCCAAGGCCCAAAAGAATAGAACAGGGCTAATTTCTTCTGCTAGTTGCTGCCAGAGCTCAATCGACCTCATATTTAAGTGTTTGCACCTTGTTTCTCATTTCAATTTGTCTGACTATGCTTTCAGCAACTGATTTTTCTTAGGCTTTTCTCAGCTAGATTAAGAGTAGCTCATGTCTGATATTTTCTCCCTGTGAAGCAACTCATACACTATAATCAAGTACCTATCTATCATTTTGGTCATGAATTATGTAACTCTTCATGAGCACTAAGCGTTCAATCACCACGTAGGCAGCCAACTGCCAAAACATGATCGTCACGATCTTTGTTCTTTGGATGCCCAACCCCAGAGGCACCTATAATTTTCACAGAGGCACAGGCACACAAAGCTGTACTTCCAAGCATTCTCTGAAACACGTCTCGGCAGCAAGGGGAAGCAGCTCATGCTTTTAGTTCTGTCAGGATCCATAAGAGTAAGTGATCCTCCACTCCTACTCACAGGGCCTAGGGTGGCAGACTCTCTCAGAGCATGCTGGATAACTTGAGTGCTTTGCAAGCATAGCATCACTTTCAAAGCAAAAACAGACTTACCAAAGAGTACGATGAATTGATCTGCCTTCCCTGACTTTTTTTTAAAAGAAAAGACTTCTAAGAAAGATTTTGCATGACTGCTAATTCTACATTAAGTAAAACACCTCCAAATTTTCTGTTTGATGTCTGAAGTGGTTCCCTAAGCACATAGTTGACTGTCGTAATGCCATTTTCAAGAAAAAACTTTGTGCTTTGAACTATGTAGGCATTGCACCTATTTTGCACATGGAGAAACTCAGAGAGCAAGCCCACTCTATCAGTAGCTCGATGAAAAACTGAATTATTCTGATTTCCTAGAGTAGCTCTCATTCTTGGAGATCATGTTCACTTCTAACAGCGCAGCACAGAAATTATACAGAAAAAAAACCAGTATCATTGCATAACTTTCAATATAATCATGAAAACAATAATGAGGAAACTGCTCCTCTTCTCTCTGAAGAGCTTTTTTGCCTTACAGCCAGTTTAGTATCCACACAAGATGGCTATGCACACAGTGAGATGCCGTGGTCTCTGCAGCTATAGGAATAATGGAGATGTCAAGCCACAGATATTACGCTCTTTGGATATAAATAATGCATCATAATAGTATCATAATGTTCATAAGACAAAAGCTCCTAAACAATGAACATTTATTTCAAATTGAAATTATCCCTACCAAGTGATGCTGCTCCAAAGCAGACAAGGCACTGAGAAAGACTGCTGGACTACTGATCCCTTTCAAGTTCAGGCTCAGTTCAACTGAGTATTGAGATGTAGCATCAGTTGGAAGACAAAACATACCCAAGAAACTTGGAAATGTAATGCACACAAGAATTGATCCAAGGATTTCTTCATTTTACTCCAAGACTCGCCATACAGACAAGTCCACAGTGAGCAACTCAGTAAAATTTTCTCCTTCTAAAAAAAATCATCAAAATGATAGTCTTCACCATGATATGACAATTCACTCACTTATTGTATTAATTTTCCATTTGTAATGACAAATTTTCAGATTTGCACATTGATAAAACAAGAATAATATTAATAGCTTCCATTAGAACCAAATTTCCATGACTAAAACATTAACTGCAGAATTCATGAGCTTGCTAGTAAGCCCACTTCTGTTCTACAGAAAATCTGAATCTATATAAAATCTATCAGTGTCTTAAATGTGATTTTTTAAAAGAAAATACATTAACATTGTGGATGTTAAATCATGGGATTTATGGATTTGTTTTTAAACAAAATTTCAATTTCAAAACAGATCTTGAGAAAATGGGATAGAGAATACCAAGAAACAGGTATAAAGTTCTTACAGAACAACACACAATGACATTTCAAAACAGATTTGATGATTTGTATAAAAATTAGAGATTAAACATGTAAATTGGTATTTGAAGTGTAATCTAGCAAATTCAAGCCAAAATTTTACGTGCAGATGCATGTAATATCTCTGTGGGCTTGTGTGCATTAGAAGTCTGCTGTTCAAATGTAGTATGTTTTTTAAATTAAAGACAGAAGTATTCTCTAGATTCTTATGTTTTAAAACATATAATGGTACTTCATAAAGTTTATAAGGAACATAGCTGTACAGTTAAATATCTCCCTCTATGACAGCAAAAAGGGAAAAGAAAGTCTGAAGACGTGGCTTTGTGGCATTTCCATCCATCAATTCCTCACATTATACAGGCTTTCAAAGATACAGGACGGAAAGCGCTACCACCAAAGTCTCGTCCTTACTCATGTAGAAGCTAACTTGTTCTGCCTTCCACCTTCCGCAGCTTCTCATTTAGAAATGCAGCTCCTTACTGCCACTGACCCCATAAAACAGTATATTAGTTGCCAAAGAAAGCTAAATAGAAACTAGTATTAGAACATTATAATATAAAGAGCATTAACTTTGAATTAGAAATCCAACTGATAATCTTAATTTACAGATGGGAGACTTGATTTTTACTCCCAGCCACATCCTAAAGGTACCCCACAGCTCCATTCTTGGCGGGTTGTAGTGAAGGAGTTTCTGACTGGTCCTGCGAAGTGGCTGGAGTTGGCGTCTGTCTCTTTGCCAGTGATAAGACTTAATCTATTTCTATTCTGCTCAAAGAAGCAAAGGGGCTGGCTTTACTGTTACAAAGCAATATTAGAACACAAGAGACAGACAAATATGTTTAAGTTAAAAAAATCAATCTTGTATGACACTTTCATACTCCTATCATCCTAAAGGGTTCTGTGTCGTGTTGTGGATTCTCTGTGTGCAGCCAATGACCAATAAGTAATCAGTAACTGTGAACCAGACACAGAACAAATCTTATTTTGATAAGGGATGTTAGCCAGGGCACAGGAGTTATCCCCTCATTCCTCTAAAAATCTTCACTAAAACCTTTAACTCTCAGATGTCCAGCAGTCAGAAATGGATTGAAAAGAAGAAATGAAAACCCCTTTAATTTAACTCTGATGTGAATGCACAGTTATCACCTAGGTCCTGCTTTAATAGCGTTTCTTCCTGAAAGGAAAATACAGTATCGACCTTTAAGCGATGGGACTATGCAAACAATATTTCAACACACTTTTGTTGTATATCTAGGCTAGCCTGGCAATAATTAGGTGACAGACACTTTTTTCCAGTACTAATATATTTGTACAGTACAAACATTCCCTGTTTAGTGCAAGGGGATTTCTTCAGTATAAGAACGAATGCATAAAAAATAGATATCGTTAGTATAGAACATATTGATGACAGTTTTCCTATGTTGCCAGGACAAGCAAGCTGAATAATTTTAGCCACAGCACGCTGCAATGAGCAATTCATTTACCTAGATATAGCCTTGAACAAGCAATGTGAAAACTTACACAGATTTTGTAATTTTGGAAAAATGTTAGTGATTCTACCCATGTTATATCTACCTGTGTTATGTCTATTGAAAGCATTTTAATTTTTTCATGTTATTTTAGGTGGGATTATTGTAGTAAAAATCCAACAGTGTCTGGATTTAAGCTCCGAGTTGAATATTCATTCACTTTAGTGAGAAATATGGTGAAATGTGATCAGTTTTCTGACCTATTTTGAAGTTGGTCCTCCGCCAACTGGCATTTTGTTTGCACATCCAGATATTATCCACCATATGCTGACATGACATGATGATTGGTTCCAAAATGAAGTGGAATACTTGGCAAATAGAAATATATGGTACAAATAATACACTGCCTCTAGTCAGGAAAGCAAGCAGTCATTTTGAGAAGACTGAGAGGTTTTAAAGTAACTTGAGCATACACACTGCACAGAGCTGAATGAAAGCTCTCTAGGTTGTGTTTTTTTACAGGTACAAAGGTCTCAAAAAAATTATGAGATCAATTCCTTATAGAAGAAGATTCCAACCTGACACAGCAGTACTAATAGTAGTACTTCAATGGAAGATTAATTTGCATCCTAGGGAGAATTTGGCCCACATAGCTTCTTCCTCTGGATTCCCCAAGTCTTTCTTCTCACCATCTGTTCTTTTTTCCCACTGCTCTGACTTGTCTTCCCGCCCAGTGATGTCTAAGTTATCTGCCTCTCCTGAGTTAAGATCACATTTCATTCAAGCTCCAGCCTAATTTTGTATTATTTCTCCTAACCTCTTGCCACTGAGCTTTTATTTTTCTCCTAACTTGATGCTCCCCTTAAACTTCTGCCTTCTATTCTGAACTGTAGAATCTCTACAAAAAATCCTCTCTTGTTCCTAAACAGGAAACACCCCAACTTTTTTCTTTTAATTCCTGTTTCCAAAGCAATGGATTTGTTTTGCATTTCTCCAGTGACTTCCATGTGTGCGCTCTCTAACCTAAACCCTCAAAATGTACCTGCGAGTTACTGGTTGGTCTCTGCTGTTCTACCTTGTAATGTTGAACATTGTCTGCTTTTTTTGTAATGAAATCTAAGAATTTTTAAAGCACTACATTAATTTGCCACTGTATTTCCTAAGGAATTTTGTTTTTCTGTTTTTGGGGAAATAGGGTGGGCAGAGGGACTTAATACAAATGTTAAAAAAAATTCTCTAATAAAAGTTCAACTAGATTTCAAAATGAAGCATCTAAGTAGCATGCACTTCTGATGTTTATGTATTGAACTGCAAGCTTTGCTTGTGAAACATGAACGGATTTCAGTGCTTAATGCATAACCTTCACCCCTTGTGAAAACTTGAAGAGGACTAAGCCCATTTTAGAATCATTTTCTTTTTCAGAATAAATGATAATAACAGCTAGCTTTCATATTGCCATCATTTAAGCATACTCACAGAGAAAAGAGAAGAATTTGTAAGCAAAGGAAAGAATGACCTTACCAGCATGCAAGTACGCCAGGTCAGGATTTTCAATGTCTGGGTGCAGTTCTTTCAGGTGGTTACGAAACTCCACAGGGATATTGGTTCCATAGTCACATTTAGGACAGTTATACATTTTTACTCCTTCATGCTTTCCTGTATGTAAGATGTGTTTACGGATATTTTCAGCACAGTTAGACCTAAAACGTGATGAAAAAAAAAGAAATAAGTTATATAACAATTTATTCCCTACTAGTTGTTCAAATAAAACCTGGTGTTATAACAGAAAATGAGTAGTCATTACTCATTTTTCGCTATCTGCCCAATTTTTGCATCCTCTTAGGTTTTGCACAAATGTTGTCCTTTGCATGAAGGCTCCCAAAACTGTTTCAGGGTAACTGAGCGATACATCTGAACCAGAAGCATTTCAAAATTAACAATTTTTTACATTTGCAAAAGTCTTAGAATTTTTATTTTTCTTGATAGTAGTCAGTGATGGACAGAAATGAAGCAAAAGAGTTTTACTTAGCAAAACTGAAATGTGCACACGCCTATAGCATTCCCAACGGACCTCACATGAACCTTTCCTACACAGTTCCTAGATTCCATAGGAGCTGCTGTGAATGTTTTTTGTAAGGATATTCTACCAACTCTCATTTTACCTTATGAACTGTTCCTAGAAAAAAGGACTGAGATGTTCAAGTTCATACCTTTTTGAAAATACATACAGATTCTGATTTATATTTTAAACACAGCTTTTGTGGAAGGAGTGGAGTTTTCATGCATAAAGATCAGAATACATATACAATTAGCTTTATGCATTTCAAAGAAATGTTTCTAATGATACATTTTTTTAAGAAGTGAATAGAAAAATATCTCCTATTTCTTTTATCCACAGAGATCCATATGACAGTAATTTTTAATTTCCAGTCTTTATAATTTTGCAGTCTTATTCCAAAATTCTTTTACATTAGAATTTCCTACTTATTCAAAGTCTGTGATGAATCCCATGTAAAATACACTGCTACTTCATTTATTTCAATCAGAAATAACCATTATATTTATTCTTGAATCAAAATAATGGGCTGTGTACAATTTTTTTAGACTTTCTTAGTACTGTGCCCTATTAATATTGTCAAACTAAGAACAGAAATTCAGTTTAACTGAAAAAAGTACACTCAAGTGAACTATATAAATACATAATACTTCACAATATTCAGATAAGACAGTAGTATTTTAAGCAACTGATTGTTTACCTGTCACTGTTAGAAATACCACAGTAACAGGCACCTAAAAAAAGGACCCCCAAAATAAACTGGAAATAGCAGCTTGAAGTTCTGTTGGAGTGCTTGTCTCTCCCTTGGAGATGGTCATAGTAAAGCTGATATCTGCCTTACGGTGCTGCCAAAGCTCACCCTCTGTCATGTCCATCTGCTATATACCAGTATAATGATCAGACTCCTGAGAATGTCAGAGAAGACACTTATGTTCACTGAAAAACATGGGAAATATTGTTCCTCGGCATCTTTCAGGATTCAGCCCTTAAAAAATTACAATGGTCATAAATGTTGTTAAAATGAAACATGTATTTTATTAAAAAAAAAAAAAAGGATAGTGTACACCGCAATGAAAGCAGGAGACAATCTGGTAACCTTCTATGATAGGTTATACTTTAAAGGGCAGTGGATTAAAGCAGAGCATACAAATCTGAAATAAAATATCTGTGTCCTTTTAGCTCAGCTCTCATACTATCTTAAGGAAAGATATAAAACTTTTTACTTTGAAATATTTCCGTGAAATACATAAAGGATCTGTGGAAACCTATGTAAGAGTTGTGAAGAAAACCCAGCCTGTTCAAGTCATAAAAGGCCAGTTCTATCTCCTTTGATTCATGATTTGCTCCAACCACTTTAAACAGAGCAATCCCAAAGTCTCATTTATTCAGTCACCAGTAAAAATCTGTGACTAAGCATGCCAACATACTGAATATATTCATCATGGGAAATAAAAATTAAAAAAATACATTTTTCCATGTGACGAGGCCAGGCAGGCTTAATCAGAAATGAGGAATATGAGCTCACAAGGCATTACAAATGGCCTCTCCTATTAGGTTGCAACGCAGCAATTGTAATCATAAGGTAAACCATGAAGGTAACAACTGGCAAATCCAAGCACTTTTGAAGCCAAGTAATACCTTTAAATATGACATGACAAAAATGTACTGCATATAAAATGTTTTTTTAATTATTCAGTGTGCTTTGACTGTCTCTTTTATTAGGAGTGTCCTCCTGAGCACTGTACAAGTATGTTGTTATAGGGCTGACACAAAAAACCCTCACCAAAACTCTGTGTATGTGTGTGCTTACATCACTTCATCTCATGTGACTAAACACAGAGGTTTGTGATTTTAAACAGTACTGTATTTTCATTAAAGCGATGCCACAATAAACACTGAAATAAAATATTATAGTGTTGCAATAGTGATGATAGTTAAGCATTTGACAGGCTTCGTATTAGAAAATTCAATTCCAGGAGTTTATAAACTTTGAGATAAAGATTCCCTTTGTTCTGAAATTTGGCAACATAGAGCCCAGCCCAAAAGAAACTGAGTAAAGTCTTTCTGTTTTTTGAGTTCCACTGTCTGACTTACAGCCACAAACAAATAAACGCAGCTTTCAAGAGGCTAGCCTGTGTTCCAGTAAGGCTAAACCAGAGGTTTCTAAGTTAAATTACTGTTATCATTCCTTAATGTAAGCATGCTTTCATCCTTATGACCCATTTTCCATTTTGAAAATCAAATGTATATGTTTCTGTCAATTTTTCCACACTCTGCTATAACAAGAAGGGCACTCATTAGAGAGGCTTAATTGTCCAAAGCTATAGTCTATGGCTTTGTATTCAAAGCTGATGCAGAGAAGCACAACAGGAATTTTGGTTTTACTTCACATCTCGCAGTGAGTCTTATCAGACGTGAAGAAAGGTTTGAGACTTGATCCAAACCCCACAACAATTCTATTAAAGGAAAGTGGAAGGCCCGTATAGAACTTCCAGTGTCCTGTCAGCGCTATACATGGTGAAAGAGGAGAAGGGACACGTTCCTAAGGCATGTTGCAGATGAAAAGCTCAGCCCATACTTCCTATGCAACAAGCCTGTATGACCTCCTCCATCAAAGATTGATATATTGGGAAGGGCGTGGGCCTGCCTTCCAGTGCACATGTCCAGGAGGGCTCCTACATTTCTGTAAAGGACAGTGCTGTGAAGTAAGGGAGACGGATGGCAAGTTTCTCCTGAGAAATGGAGCTACTGCCTAAGACGAAAGGAAAACCTCTATCTGGAGACAAAAAAGGGCTTTTATCTCTAATGTTCATTGCACAGCAACGTGTTCACATTGCTGTTCTAATTGCACATTTCATGTTGCCAGTAGAAGTCCATTCCTACCAACCAGTTACCTGATTTTCTTTTCTGCTCTCAATAAGTTAAAGGTTGCTGCATATTCGAATACCATAAACTGGAAATGACTTGCCAATTGTAAAATTGTACTTTAATCACTTTAAAACTGTACTTTAATCACAGAATCACAGAATGGTTGAGGTTGGAAGGGACCTCTGGAGGTCTGCTCAAGTAGGGTGACCTAAAGCCAGTTGCCCAGGACCATTTTCTGGCAGCTTTTGAATATCTCCAAGGATGGAGCCTCCCGAGCAACCTGTGCCAGTTCTCAGTCACCCTCACAGTGGAAAAGTGTTTCCTGATGTTCAGAGGGAATGTCCTGTGTTTCAGTTTGTGCCCGTCTCCTCTGGTCCTGCCACTGAGCCTGCCTCCATCTTCTTTATACCCTCTCTTCAGGTATTTGTGCACATTGATGACACCCCCTGAGACTTTTCTCCAGGCTGAATAGTCCCAGCTCTCTCAGCCTTTCCTTATTTGAGAGAGATGCTCCAGTGCCTTCATCATCTTAGAGCCCCTTTGCTAGACTCTCTTAAGTATGTCCATGTGTCTCTGGTCTCTCTAGGGAGACCAGAACCGGACCCAGCACTCCAGGTGTGGCCTTACCAGTCCTGAGTAGAGGGGAAGGATCACCTCCCTTGACCTACTGGCAGTAATCCTCCCAAGGCAGCCCAGGATACAGTTAACTTTCTTTGCTGCAAGGGCGTGTTGGTGCTCATGCTCAACTTGGTGTCCGCCAGGAACCCAGGTCTTTTTCTGCAAAGCTACTTTCCAGCTGGTCAGCCCCCAGCATATATTGGTGCATGGAGTTGTTCCTCCCCAGGTGCAGAACTTGGCATTTCCCCTTGTTGAACTATATGAGGTTCCTCTCAACCCATTTCTCCAGCCTCTTGAGGTCCCTCTGCAGCATGACCCTCTGGTGTATCAGCCACCCTTCCCAGTTTTTTGTCATCTGCAAACTTGCTGAGGGTACACTCTGCCCCATCATCCAGATCATTACTGAAGATGTTGAAAAGGACTGGACCCAATTCTGACCCCTGGGGTAAACTGCTAGTTACTGGCCTCCAGCAAGACTTCATGCTACTGATCACCACCCTCTGGGCCCAGCTGTTCAATATGAACAATGTATCCAAAAAAATTTAAGTTACTTTTGATGTCATTGTCACTTTGTGAGCAAATCTCAGGATACTGATTACCTAGATAGGAACAGGATACCACAGCAAAAAAAGCTGGGTAGGTATTACAACAGTGAATAATACTCAGCTTTCAATGGACATCTCCAGTGGCACCCTACTACAATGGATCCTAAAGCAAACTTCCTTATTCCAGGGATGAGAACAAAACAGTTTATTCAAGTTTTCAGTGGTGACTGTGCTTGCACTGGCGTCATCCATAGAATGACAAGGAAGCCCAGTGCCACATGCCACAACCCTCTGCACCCTCGTCTGCTTCTTAGCAGCTTGTATGTGCTTTGCTGGGAGAGTGGAATAAAGTGGAAGGTTAGGAGTAGCATAAAATACCCAGATTTTTTGTTAGTGCGAGGAGCTGTTGCCTTTGTTTACTTTGTCTTCCCTCTCCCATCCTTATACGTATCAGTTCTGTTACCAAAAAAATAGGCCTTGCGCTAAGAGCAAAAACCAGAGTGCCTGGTCTACAGAACGCTCGGAAAATACACGCTCCTGGTGCACAGGGCAAAAGTTCTCATAACTGCCTTCCTCCCTAAGCCAGAAAATACTATCGCTCCTCTAGCCCCTAAAAGTAATATATAACTCTGCCCCTGTGAAGACATTTTCTCAGTTGCATTGGTTAGCTATGGTGTGCCACTGACCGGATTCCTCAGCAAAGCTAGGTCTAGCCCATTGAAAACAGCAGCACTGTTCAGGATTCTGGGATGGCAGAGATGTGCACTTTGCAGGAGGCAGAGGTGGGAGTTCAAAGCCAGCAGCAGGGAAACAGGCGAGGAAGGACGAGCCCTGGAGCAAGTTTGTGCCAGGTGGGGAATTGTCACGAAGGACCCATCATCTCCTCCTCCTCCTCTCCCACCTTGCAGTCCTCAGCCAGCCTGTCGGTCTCACCAGCAAGCGGTACCAGGGATTAGGGGACCCCTTCCCCACGCAGAGAGGCTCAGCCCTGGCCTCGTGGCTGGATGCAGGGGGTCGCTCCCTGCCCTCCTCCCAGCCGGCAGCACTGGTATAAGCAGCCCATGTAAACAGGGGGATTTGGTAGCTAACGGCTGCGGCTGCCCTACACCAGAGCTGTTTGCTGTCCTTATCTTTTTACATGGCATTTTGGGTAAAAATCATGAAGTAAGAGAAATTCACAAAATATCTTCTGTTAATTCTAAATTTGCCCATGCAGAATAGGAATGCTTCTATATTTTCTAAGGGTTTTGTACATGAGAATACATTAGCATTGTATTCAACAGCTAAATGAAATGTAGCAGGAAGCAACCTATTTTTATTAAGATGTTTTACTAATAGGGAACTGAAATTAGAACACTCTTCCATTATGCAGTGCCTGACATTTTCAGAAAGATGCTTACTGCAAGACATGGAAATGGAAGGTTTCAGAGGTGCAAATGAGGCAAAATGTTAATTATCTAGCCCACTAAGTTTTAAAAATTTTAGCACCTTGTAGGGCTCTTATTTGCACAAAATAAACCTTTTTCAAAAGGTTTTCTCCAGGACATTAGGTACAAACATCCTCTTTCTGCAGAGAAATACATAGAAACTAATGGACTTCTGGCAGCTCCATGGATGTCACTATTTACAACATAAAACCACACACAGTGATACAGCCGACAGATTGAAAAGTTTTCTATTTTCCCCCTGTTCATCAGTGTGAATCAAGCTCACTCTCATATGGAGAGCACTCTGAAGGTCTTCTGCAAGAAGTACACAGAAATTGGACTATTTTGACTGAAAAACAGCAAAGTCCCCAGGTACTTTCTTCCAGAAATAAAAGCAGTTATGATGAAAGCAAACTTCTCATGAAAGCAGTATGTATCATCATAGATTCTTAACCTCACTTATTCACCAAAAATTTGCTGGGGTTTCTTTCACAGAAAATACCATCTAACTTGGAAAACTGTCTCTAAATCAAAACTGTCATAATGTAATTACGCTAAAAAAGATGAGCCACAGATTTTTTAGAAACCCAAAGTCATATGGAACATTTAGCTTGATCTCACGGATAGTAGAGTTCATAAAAGTTTACCCAGTCATTCATTCCTCAAACCCTAACTACTCTTTTTGGTACTAAACCATGATTTTCAGAGACACACTGAAATCCGATGGAAAGCAACAGGGAACCCACTGTAATCATAAGCAAACAACTCTGCAGTTGATCACTCCGACTTTGACAAACTTGCATATTTCTCATATTCCTGCATCAAGCTAATAGTGTTACATTTCCAGCACATGTTGCTCAGCTGAAGAATCCTCTGCTATCTGGACCTCTAGTGGATGAGCTACAGAGACCCAGTTCCTTTAACCTCACTTTGGGAAATCATTGGATTTTTCCTAAACTCTTTTTGATTGTCAACATTGCTTTAAACTTTGAGAACTAGAGCGTGTTTCACATTAGTGCTGCATACAAGGATGCCATGTCTTCCCCCACGCTCAGCGTTCTCCAGTTCTAGCCAGGAGTTCTGGGAGCCTCCTGGATACTCAAGCTTAATCTCTATTTCTGTTTTTAAAATAAACAAACTCATTGCCAGTTAACGTGAACTAGCTGCAACAGTATACACAACCTGCATATACCACTGGCACTCAGTTCAGACCACAAGTTTAAAAATTAAAGCACTGGCTTACCTCCTCAGTGCAACAGGTCTACACAGTATTGCACAACAAATAATAAAAAATAGCAAAATATCATGGCTAAAAATACATTCTGAAATAAAACTGTAATTATTGTTACAATTAACACACATATAGAAAATATATATGTGCATATATATACGAGAGACGCACAGCACATTTTTTCAGTCTTATTACTAGCAGGCACCTGGGTTACTTTTCCCTTGGAAAGCAAAAATTCTACCTTTTATTTAGGTTTTAAATGACTAGGGAAACAATCACAGAAATACAAGTGCTGGCGCTCTGTGACTGACCTCGATTATCAGGTGACTTATGATATTATTGCCAGAATTAGCAGCATACAGCTGCATGGGAACTCAGGAGGTCAATCACGATGTATCCGGTGCCTGCTCAGTTCTGCCTATGCCACTGCTGGCAAACATCTCTCTCTGCTATTCACAAAGACCTCTGGTGGACAGTGGCAACAAACTGCTGGGGAACAGCAACATCTTTACCACAATAGCTGTTTCTGCAGTGAACATTTGCCCACAGCTGATGCTTTTCAACCATAGCAAGCTAAGAGGACCGACGTACACAACCACGGTGTCGTAAAAACGCATGTCCTACAATCTGGTGGCCACGTGTATTGCCATGTTTTACATGTACTGCCATGTATTGCATGTATTGCCACTCAGAAAATATGAAGTAGCCCATAAAAGAGAGTACATTACATTTACATGTTTTAATGAGATTTTATGATACAGTCAGTTTCACAAAGAAAATAATAAAAACGTATTTGGGATTTATTCTGACAGTATTATAGTAACACCCAGGGATAATAATCGTAATGTTTTCTGCTTTTCTACATTTATAGCTTTGCATTTTTTTCTGTAATGATCTATTTGTTATGACATACAGTATGTGTGACAGATGTCCAATGCTGGCTGCTAAAAAGTAGCAGAGCCCTGTAGGGAAGCAGCAAAAACTTGTGCGTCAGCACTGAAAATGATGGAAGATTGATAATTACTGCTTGTGTCTCTGCTCCATTCAGCAGCCTAGCATGTCCAAATTGTCATCTGGCCACAGATCTACCACTATATTTACAATGTATTGGAATAAAAATTCCCAATTTCAAGTAATTGATCATGACAAATACATGTGATACAAGTTGTTGATTACAATAGCCAAATGCAGGCTTTTAAAGGCAAATTCAGGGTAATTAGAGATTCTGAAGGGAAATAAGAAGTGATGTACTCTAGTCTTGCTTGCCTCTGAGGAATCTGTAAAGCCAATTACAACCCTGTACAGTGAACAACCACCAAAGTATAAAGACATTGCTGGCATCTAGACCTACTCATGAATTTTCAGTCAGAATATTTTCTCAAAAAAAAAAAAAATTAGTTCACAACACACTTCACAACATAAAAACCCCCTGATTTTTGCAGAAAAAAATTTCAGATTCCCAGGAAATAATGGCTTGCTGCCTTAAATGCTTCCATTAATTCTGCTTTCTACAGGAAGAAAAGTTAAAAAAAGAGGAACCTTTTAGACAGAAACCTGCAAATTACGTGCAAACTACTAGACTTGGGAGGAGCAGGTGGAAAGGGTGCAGAGAGGCAAGGAGATGTGCCTCAGCTCTCGACCTGGGCTGTGGTCGCCACCACTCCCGGAGGAGCCATGCAGAGCTGGACTGCTCAGCTCCTTAGTCTGCCAAGCAGCTCTTTGGAGAGAACCACAGAGTTTCCTTCTAGAGAAAAAAAAAGGCAAAACCAAAAAAAAAAGCATTTTGTCACAGGACTGATCCGCTACTGAAAACTCTCCATAACGTTTGCTAGGGCTCCTGGCTTCCGCCTCGCTGCAGGCAGAGTGGGGTCCGTAATGGCCCGGCTCAAGGGCCCTCCGGATCTGCCTGCCTGCAGCGTGAGGGATGCAGAGGTCTGCTGTGCACAGCGCGCTGCTGCACCGTGTCAGCCAAGGTTTAAGTGGCAGAAATAGCAGGTGGAGTTCATCTATTTCACAGTAACTGAGAATAATCACTCCATTGTTCGTGGGCTTCCTCCCTCCCCCTTTCCTTTCTTGTTGGAGCAGATGGCATAGAAGAGAAGTTGGTCTGAGAAACAGCATCTCTGCAGTGGTGTAAGGATGGAGACCGGGCTTTAAGTATCATAGGCCCCGATTTAGCAAGGTACTTACGCACTTGTGCAGCTTAAGCACAAGCAGCCCCATTGACATCAAAAGAATGACTCACAAGCTTAAATTTATGTACATGATCAAATACCTTGCTGAAACGAGGCCACGGAAAGCATCCATTTTTTAAAAAAGCTAGGATGAATTTAATTGAAGACACACTTTTCCTTTCAATATCTTTTTTTTCCCTATTGTACTTCTTTTAATGACCACATAAAGTAACTGAACAATTCTGTGGAGTCTGTTTGTATATCCTCAGGAACTCATAAAGTCATTTCACAAATATAAAAGTGCAGATGGAGCCTAAGAAAGGGTGTGGAGTCTATAGGCGGCACAAGATGAAACTGGACTCCTAATGTTGCTGCAGTCAGAAATGATAGACACAGACCCTAAAGGCTGCCTGTCAATCTCAGATGCAGATGGCACTTCTTCCAACTGGCCTTTGTGTCAGTTCCTTCAGCCATTTTAGTGACAACACGGCTCCCTAGAGGGCAGATCCTGTTGCTTTGCAGCCTGGATTCTTACCCAGGGCACTGTGGTCTGTATGATCTCTGCTCAGAGTAGGTTTTTTTAATGCTAATAAATTGCCTCTTCTTGCCCTATCCCAGCCCCCCCCTCCACCCCCCCCAAAAAAGCAAAAAGAGAAGGTCATTTTCTTCCTCATTTCAAACATTCCGATTTATCAGCGGAATAAGCATTAATTGTCTGAAAGATTCACTTTTGTTATGCATGCCAAAAGTATATATAAAATCCCTGCTAATAAAATTTGCAGATGACACTGTAATTGGTAGCATGATTAATAATGATGACACCGCAGTCACACAGAGCTAGCACAACTGTTTCACAAGCTAGGCCTGTTCAATCAAAACGTGTATACATACAACTACAACGTTTGGTCTCACACCTGTGCACAACGCATGCAAGTAACTCACAGAACGTGATAATGCTATGAAAAGCTGTGACACTGAAAATGGTTTAGGGATTAGGAGACCAGCGGTTTAATGTGAGTGTCCAGTGTGATGCTCTAAGCAGAAAGGTCCCATGTCATCTTCAGATGCATAAGCAAGGAAGTAGCAAGCAAATGGAAGGATGTAATGTTCTTTTTATGACACCGGAGAAACTAATTCTAGAATATGTGCTTCCTGCATTACTGCCCTCATTTTAAAAAGGAAACAAACAGTGAAAAAATTGTTATAAATAGAAACTTAAGTTAAGGAGGAAAAAAACTCCAAACGTTTGAATTAAAAAATCTCTGTTTCGCTTATTACATTTGAGCTTGGGTCATGACTAACTTAACAGGGAATAAATGAGTGATTAAGGGACACCTTAACTTAAAGAAAACCTGTAACAAAACCAAAACCAATGACTACAAGTTACAGTCAAATTCAAATGAGCAATAAAGCACAATTTCTTCAGCACTTACAGCAATTAACCTTTCACACAAGAGGAGTGGGTTCTCCAACTTTGGACGTTTTCAGATCAAACCTGAATGTCTTTCTAGACAATAAAATTTAGTCAAACGCATGAGGCTCAGTACAGAGCAAATTGGAAAAAAAACTATGCAGTTTGTTTTATGCAGAAGGTCAGACTAGCTGAGCTTAAGGCTTTTTCCGGGCTCAAAGTCTACAAGAAGTACAGTTTAAGTCTGAAAAATGTCATTGTGAGGTCAGACATTTATTGTGTTTCCATGATGTCATGGAAATTTGTTCAGTCTGCAATTTAAAATATATTCTTCCTGGCTGTCAATACTGCAAAACCATCTTAGGTTCTGAAAGTCACATTTCGTTCTTTAGTTGGAGGCATGATTGATTATCTGGTCTAAAATCTGCCTTGAAAGTATATATCGGAGAAACATCATTCTCTTCAGATTATGTCCTCATAATGCCATTGTCTGCACAAATATAAGTAAATGCAACATTTGGCTCTGTACTTTGAGCTTACTTCACAGTCATCATTCACCCCAGGAAAACTGGTTTTAAGAGCAGGGAGCAAGCAAAGCTTAATTTTTGTGCCTACAAGAGTACATTTGCCTAAGAGGACGCCCTGCTGCTCAGTAAGAAATTGCAGTTTTCATGTAGCTAGGTTTTCACAGTAGACCTACACATCAAGTTCAATGTGCTGTGTGCTTCACCAAGAGATACTGAAATGGAATACTGTTGAATGAAAGCACTGAACTATGTATTTGACTTATCTAGCATACCTAGTGCATATATGCAGAGTGAAATGTATAAAATAGTTTCTAGCACTTCCACTTCAGACTATTCAAAGTCCCAGACAAGCCGTACTGTAAAAGTATTAGCTTAAAATTAGACCACCCAGAACAGATAAATTATTACTGTTCTTTCAACTATACACAATTATTTCTAAATATTTGACACAGTAACTTAACTAGACGAGAAATCAGGGCAACACTGTAAAGCTACTGATTGAGAAGAATAGGAACTGCCTGAGTGGTATTGCTTCAAAAAGCTGATCTAGTACCCAAGAAGAAAAAAAAATTTAAACACCAGGGAAAAGCCTTCTGAATGCCAATGAAATTCTGTCCTATTGAGGAATTTTATAGACCAATGCCACATAAATTGTCCTATGATCATGTATGCAAAGGTTCTGTCTGAAAGAAAAAAAAAACATAAAAATAAACTCCATCATATTACATGAAAATAAACTACTTTCATTTAGTATAGATGGTGTTATGGACTTGCCTCTTTTCCCACAGAGGGTTAACATGAAGACAGGCAAAAATGGTAAAATATGAAACTTGTTCTTTGGCTTCATCTTTCACATTCCTGTATCATACTACAGCAGAAACTAATGAACTTGCACATCTTCGAAAGCCCTTTTGCATGCTTCTTCCTTCACCCTTAACTCTGATCCTTGCGGATCTTCCCTGATGTGTGTGCCAATTTTACTGGTATAATATGTGCACTTTTATTAGTTGTGTTCTGATGATTTCTACTGAGAGATACTTAAAGCTTATACAAGTCAAAAACTATTTTATCACTTCTGAAGAAAACTAATAGGGCAGAGTCACAGAATGATAAGAGAGAGAGAGACCACTGAATTTATTTAATAATCCATGTCCATTTCACAAAAATGGCCTGTGTAATCCTTTTAAAAATAATAACCTGTTCATTTCAGACCTTGCACAATGCTTCTCTTTGTCCCTTGTAAGTCTCTCAAATGTCTTATTTTAAAGGAATATATAGTACTCCCGGAAGACATTTTCCCATTTCTATTCTCTTCAACTCCTGTGAGCCCTTGTTCTGTGTGATAAGGCAATCTCCTTCGGGATCTGAGCTGTGTAGTTTCGCACCACGAGTGACAAGGACTCGACTTGAATAACTGCTGTGCGCAGGTTGTAATTATGTCAGCTGGAGTGTTGAACAAGGGGACTGATTAATGTGAGCCCCAGCCCAGGCACAGTCCCTATCAAAACCTTCGTGCAGGCCAGCAGTGGGGATGGGTTAAAGCAGAAAGACAAAACATGCTGTATCGTCCATGATAGATGAATTGCTCCAACAGTCTTCAGGCAGATGTTCCAGGACAGTATAATATACAATTACTCTGCCTTATCACCTTCCCAGGGACAATAAAGCTTCCTCCTTCTATAGCTCATGTGAGTGAAGGCAAAATTAGTTTTACTTTTACAACACTGACTCACTTATCATGTTGCCTTGATTGTGCTTTTACAGCTAAAGAAAACATATATTCCACTCTTAAACAAAAAAAAAAAAAAAACACCACCAAAAACCCCTTGCACTTCTCACCTTTTATATAAACCTAAATGATTCCTTTGGATCTATTTTGCATCATAGTAATACAGTCCTTAAAGGGCTAATTCAGTACGTTATTCTAAGGAACACAACTAACTTCAGAACAACTGGACCTATTCATAGGCATAATGTCATATGTATGTATACAAAGGTACATTACTAAAACAAGTCAGAATGCATAGATAATTAAAAATACACAGGTTTCATACAAAAGATGCCTATGTGAATACCATGCCCTTAGTGACTATTCTAACTAAGCACTCATTCTAAAAATATCACAGTACTCTTGTAAAACAATTCTTTGACAAGTCATGAATCCGCATACCCCTTTAAAGGCCACAAGAGTTTACTGTGTAACTATTATAAATAATCCAAGTATTTTCCAAAAAGTAAACATAAATTAATAGTAGAAATTTAGGAAGAAAACTATATACTTGTATTTGTTTCCTTTTTGTTACCAGATGTATGCAGATTTCTTCTGCTGCTGGAAGTAGTCTGCATGTTCCAGGGCTATTTCCAAGAGTTTACAGAACAGCAGAAGAATATGGCTCATAATATCCTGATATCCTTTCTTTCTAAGTACTGGATGGTTATAGATCAAGAAGCTGTGCTTTAAAGAAAAGAGTCTAAATAGTTCCACTTGCATTCCAAGATGCATTGCTTTCAGTACTACCCTTTCTTCAGCTATGTAACAATGACATGATCTCAAAACACAGAAAAAAAATGTACCCAAAAAAGCATTTAGAGCACGTATTTGAAGGTCAGGTTTAAAACAAAACCAGACTAAAACAGCAAAGGCTGATCCGGATGATACTTAAGACTGCACATGTGTTTGAAAAATTCTATTTATATGCATTTAGTTCTCATGAAAATATTGGATTACTAGTCCTAGAAATGAAAGAAGCAATTTTTCTAAGGAGACTATGGGAATTAGGCACTGACATTGCACTTCAGCTGAATGCAGGCTCCCAGCTGTTCAAGCTGCTTTGAGGTTTTAGCCATTAAACAGTATCAGAGTCTTGGCAAGAGAAAGGTTTCACCAGAAGGGTACAGGCTTTCCTATACTCCTATGGTGAAATGCAATCCTATGTTTACGAGGCAAAAACTGGCTCCAAGAAAGCTGGTATGTTCCCACTGCACAGCATAATGACTTTAGAGGATAGCATGACAGAATGGTGTTACGCCACTCACTTCATGGAGAAACAACAGAAAAATCAGTCCTGACCTCAGAAAAATTGCAATCAAAGCACTGAAAAGGACTCGACAATCAGAAAATAGGCAAAAAGAGTAGTGATAGGTTTGGGAGACAGGGTATCAGTAAAACAGGGTAGAAGTAAACTTCTGTCTCGTTTCGGTGCACTGCTGCGCATGGTGGTACTAGAAGGCAACCTAGTCTATTCTTCATAACCATTCAAATTCCCAAAACAGTTAATGGAGATGAGAAAGAACTAATGTAGGTTTCAAGATTTGCCTAAATTAGATGTCTACTTTTTCCAAAGAAAGTGTAGGTAGCCGATATGAAACATCAGGAGCTCCCATCTGCTCAAGAAAAGGAAACACCGGTGTCCCTAACTTTCTAGAAATTAAAGCATTATTCTAGGAAGTAGAAAACCTGAGTTTTGGTCGGCCCTTTATATTGAGGAGGGCTGAATCCAGTTCTCCTGTGTCCCAGGAAAGTGTACTAGCTGGCACGAAATATCCCGCGCATGCCCTTTCTCCTGAAACTCTGCCAATGGACACTGAGGAAACACCAGGAGCCAAAAGCAGATCTAATCCCTGTTTTCAGAATTGTTCTTCTGTTTTCAGTTATGTTCCCCATATAACTTGCCTAAAAAATTCTAACAACAGGCTCCCAAGCCCATGTTCTGTGCCCTTTCAGCTGTGAATCCTAAACAATAACTGGGATCAGGCTGTGGACAGCGCTGTCATTATTAATTAAATGAATCTTGGCTTCTCTAATTTTCAGGCCTCTAGCACATAGCCAAGATTCCAGGAATAGAAGCCTGTTCACCTAAAAGGTGGACCAAAAGTCTTGAGGCAGAGATACCCGTCTCCCTGGGACAGAGACTTCTGAGCATGCCTCAGTGAATTTACTTGTGCAAGAATTGGCAAATTCAGCAGAGGGAAGTGAAAAATAGAAACTCCTAAAGGAGTAGCTGCTTTTGGATTTGGATGGGTTTTGGCATGATTTAGGGGATTGGGATGCTCTCTGCAAAGTTGAGTGGAAACTAGAAGTATCTGGGTACTTTATCCCACAACCTACTTGCCTAGTTTAATTTTTTTACTCTTCAGGATAAAAAGTCTTGTGAAAGATGTTGCCATCTTCTTGGATTTCCATTTCTCTCTTAAGAAGCAAGTACTTCACGACAGACAGAGAATCGTGGCTTCACTGAGGACATGGAGGTGATGTGATTAACATGAGTGGGACCAGGACTTTAACACTGTCTTTATTTTTGTTTTATAGCATCAACCTCATGACAGTAGACACTATCAAGCCAGTGAGAGCTGACTCCCAGCTGAACTACGGAACAGAGACACTTAGATGGAGAGGGGCTTAGTTATTGTCCTTTCTGTTACAGTACTCTTGCCATGCTACTGGTGAACTGAAACTAAAAATGGGCACTTCAGAGCAGGAAAAGAAAACAAAGATTCTCATTATGTCATACTGTTCTGAGGGAAAAGAGAACCAAATATATAGACAGAAGCCAGGAACAGATGCAGGTGGACAGCTAGAACAAATGCTATATTTGCCTTTCAGAATACACTTCTACAGCCTAGAGCACTAACAGAGCTAGCACCACCCAACGCTTGTATACTCATCTCTCACCTCTTGCACCACCACCAGGCACCACACTGCAGTTCCTAAAAGCTGCAGTCTCCAGGCTGGGTTGGGCTGATTGCCTGACTTGATGTTGCTGCATTTATTTAAACAGAATGGAGAGTAGCCACCTGCTTTGTCCTTCCAAGAGCTCAGATTTAGGTCTTCCCTCTCTGGTCTGACAAAGACTTGAACAAATCTGGTACAAATTCCTTTATCTTTGAAACTTTTCTTCTACTTGAAAGACTTTTTATGGCTCCTTAAAATGGCTACATTTTAGCATACAAAAAATCAATCCGCTAAATATCGTATAAGATGACTGTGCAATAATTTATTAGTGCTGATCAAAATCTTAAAGGCTGAGTAATTAAAATTCAAATTACAATGTGATGAAAGTCACATTTAGTCACCTAAATGAAGAGGCTGAATTCCAAATAGGTACAGAGCCACTGGACCCCATATAAGATGAGAATTTGTGGATGCTCAGTATCCCTAAAACCATGTAAAAAAGAACTTAGTATTTGTTCAAACTTTCCTTCTTTCCTCATGTAAATATATCTGTTTAGAGCTATGCATTATGTCACAGTTCATCAGTAAATGACCTAAAGAAAACAGAAGAAATGCCAAAAAAAGAACTTGTGGAATAATCCATATAAAGGGAAGGTTCTTCTTATTCATTGACCAAATAAGAAATGTCAGTGCTCTCAATCTCAGGGGTACGGATCTTTTCCAAACTACCTCTTCTCTAAAGAAAAATACAGATAGCTCTTTATCCTTAAAAATACCTTTCAAGTTTTAACTTTTAAATGACCTGTCCTGACGACTTGCAACAAACAGTTATCTTGGGACCAAAAAACACTGATATGTGAGCACTGTACCAACTGGCTTCATATGGATTCTTGCCCTGTTCACTAAATCTCCCAATGCAGTAACAGCAGCTCCCCAACATGTCCTTCAAGATACTCCCATCAGGCAAGAAAAACCAGGTGTGCTGGGTGGCGAGACTGGAACAATACACTGGCTGGTTGCGAGAAAGAAGGATGCATGAGCATAAGAACCACATGAGATGGAATAGGTTGCCCAGAGAGGTGGCAGATGCCCCATCCCTGGAAACATTCAAGGCCAGGTTGGATGGGGCTCTAAGCAACCTGATAGAGTTGAAGATGTCCCTGCTCATTGCAGAGAGGTTGGACTAGATGACCTTTAAAGGTCCCTTCCAACCCAAACTGTTCTATGATTCTATGAGAGATGAATTTTGCCTGCCTGTTCCTCACTGGTTTTTTTTTCCTCTCCTCTCTTCATCCACCTCTTTCAGGAAACATGTCAGGAACCTAAATTATCTCAGCAACCACTACAGGGTGTCAGTTTTGACTGAAACTGGCCAACAGCTTAAAAATTTATTAAAGATACCGACAGAAGATGGATGGATGGGCTGGTGCAAGTCTCAGAATAAGTTAGGGACATGAGGCTAAAAATCAATCCTCATCAACTGATTTATAAAAATTGCCTTTTGAACTAAAGACATATCTCTTTCCTGAAAAGAAAACAAATTACTAATGGCTTTTTACATGTTAAAATATCCATAGCAGATGTCTCCAAAATTTGCTACTGGAAATGGTTCTCCATATTTTAACAAGAGCTTGTTAAAAAAAGATGTATGAAATACCACATTTTTTCTAATGAAAAATCATCAGAACTTAAGAATTCATTTTGATAATCACAATACTTTCTGCAACTTCAAAATAATTTTAAGTATTGTTCACCCTGCAGACTGTGCATGCAACATTTCAACCAAAATGTTTTGAGGAAGCTCAGTATGGGAAGATGTTCCGCATAGGGTTTCTAGCAGAACAAATTATGTCCTTGGCTACAGTTGTTAGAAAGAATCCATAATTATCTTGAACAGGGATTGAAGGAGAGTGGACTGAAGTTACAAAGACAAAGCTATAAAGTTACAAAGCTAAGGGGTACCAGTAATATCACAATGAACTAGTAAGATGATGTTCAGGCAGTCTATGTCACTAGAACCACTTGATATATTTATAGGATTATAACACAAATAGTTTTACAGTAGTATGAACTGCAGAGTTTCTAGTTGTGTGCTTTTTAAATGATAACACCACTAAAAATATAGAAAGATAGCAATGCTGAAGAACATCAGAAGAAGTGTTACTTTAAAGCATTATTTAAAAATAAACATTTATATGTATGGACCTATATTCTAGGACTCATAGTGAGCTGGGCAGTTTGCCTAAGTGGAAAGAAAAACAAAGCAGAACTGGACTGGAGGTGAGAGGGCCTGAGGTACAGAGCAACCTGCAGCTGTGCTACCAACCCTGGGAGCACCACGGAGATCTGGGCAGTCTTTGAGAATCAGAAGTCACTTTGCAACCCCCTCTTTACTTCAGGAAGACTAATCAGTTTGCTCTTAGGCAGCATCAGCTATTTCTTATCCCTCTCAGTTCCCACTACCTCCCTATTTCAGTTCATTTACAGGAGGAGTTGGTGAAATATTGAGGAATGTCTCCACTCCAATCCCTGGGCCCATGGGGGTGGGAGAAAGGGGAACAGTGTTGCACCAGCTTGTTGCTCCCGGCATGCTAAGCCTTAGCATGTATAACCCGTGAGGGGAAGATGAGGAGTGCTGTGCAGACCTCATCTGGTCTCTGAGGATATAACATAAGAAGCAATAGCTTTGACCCAAGAATGCAGAACAAACTTTTTTATATACATTTTGAATTCTGTTTTTCCCCTGAATTATTTTTTCATTATTAAAAGAACACATTTAGAAAAAAAATTAAAGCACAAAATTCAGGTACATGGAGTATGCAACAAGTTAAAAACAAAAGCTAAACACACAAACATAATATAATAAACAAAATTCAATGAGTGCTACTACCACCACTTTAATGCTTTTAATAGACAGAAAGGAAACTGGAAACTAAAATGCTAACTGACCACCACGCAGCATGTGCAAATGTCTCTGAGATTTTTTTTAAAGTGATTTTCAAAAAAAACCCCAAAACCAATGATAGCACCAGAGCAGCACTCCATCACTTGCAATAACAAAACTGAGGGCTTTATGTGCTGGCTTCCCTAAGGAGTCTCAGCAATAGCTACACCTGCTATTCAGACCTAAACAGGCCTAGCAAAACCACAAACCCCATCCAACCAGGACAAAATAGTTGTAACAAGCAACTTAATAAGTTACTTGGACAATAGGCTCCTCTCCAGACTGTCTCTGTACAAGTAAAGCCTCAAGTGAAATACACTTCTGATCCGTGGAGTATCATACAGCAGGGTCTGCAGAATGGTTTTAGGGAAGGCAAGCTGTTGTATACCAAATGGCCTGTGCTCCCTATGCCACATTTTCCTATGGGGAATGCACTATCTTCTCCCAGCAGCTCAGGAAAGAGAAAAGGCGACTGATGGTATGGAGAGCTGCAAGGCACAGGGAAGCCTCAAGACAGGCTCTCCTTGTTCCTGCCAAGGCTTTTGCTGGCCAAACCTAAGCAACAGCTTTGAACCCATGGGTTGTGAAGCAACATCGCAGGAACTCTGGGCTCCCAAATCTCTGATACCTCTGCCTCCAAAGCAGATTGTCTAGGGAGCTGAAGATCTCTGAGATGGGCTTTCAGTCCATAGGGGTTCCCTACCCCACTGGGGAGAGAGTGGCCGGGAGCACCAGCCTCCCAAAGCCCAGGTGCTGACTCTGCCCCAGAGCCTCAGTCCCACCGTATCGTATCGTGGCCCCTGGCAAACACCCTCCAGCCACACTGCAAAGGTGCGGGCCTGCCGCATCGAGCCCACGACTCCCACTTTTGAGGCAGGGAGCCTGATGGTGGAGGCACAGGCTTTGGTACCTGCGTTCCTGAAGTGCTCCAATGTACTGCTCCAGGGGAATTTGCTCAGAAGCTGTCATAGAGACAAGGGCAATTCTGCTGGAACGCACAACCTGTTTATTTTGCTTCAATAAATCAGGAGTTTCTAACAAAGCCTTGTTTATTTGGAAAACTGCTCACCTATTCTAATGCATTATAAGTATCTAAGTAGCAATTTTTTTCAAACAGGAAAGCTCAGATTTTCCCTTTTCTTTCCTTCCTTCCTGTAGCTTCTATTCAACAACTTTCTTCTCATTTTTATCAGATTATAAAGGGAAAAAATCCTTTTCCCTTCCCCACCTTGCACTAGGCTACACCTCTTTCTGGGACCACTTCTGAACTGAATTTACTTTGTCACTTCCCAACATTTTAACCTGTTTTGTATGTCATGTATGAAGGAGGAAGAGGTAAGGTTGTCACAAAGACAGCATTAATACAGAAACTTTTTAACATGGTAGTAGCCATATTGCCTGGTGAATAAACCAGATGTAACACAACAGACTAGCATCTATTAATTTCATCTTGAAGGCCTTTAATGCCACCAAAATATTTAAGATTGTTAACTACTGGCCAGATAGTTAGCTGGTAGTTAGCAATAATAATTCCTCGTAGATTTGACCACCCCTAAAGATAGCTTTAGCCCTTTTACAATGACTGGATTGGGGATTAAGGAATGGTAAAAGAAACAAACATGTTTATTTTTTATTCTGTGTTAATAGGCAAGAGCAAAGAAAACATATATAGTCGCTTTAGCCTTTTTTAAAACTACCTTTTAGCTAAAAGGGTCATCTTAATTGAGCTACGATGCCAGTGATTATTTTTAGATCATATTACCCCAACAAATGAAAGTTTATTTGTAGACATAAAAGAACTTCACTGTACAGTTATATCAGAAGCACTGTAAGAACAGGAAATTACAAGACTTTTTGGTTACTAAAAGCTAAGACCATAGCCTTGCCGTTCATCTTGAGGTTAGTACTAAAATTTTATTTACTATCAAAATACAACCTACTTAAGATTATTTTAGTTTGAAATATATGCTGGTGTTCCAGACTTATAAACATAAATTAACTATATATTAAATATAAATATAGGTATATTTATTACAACATATTTATGCTCCTTAAGAAAGAGGAATAGATAAGACAGTGATGACTGCATGTGATAGGGAAAAGGAAGCGTGAGGACAGGGAGAAGATAAAATGTGATAATAGAAGACATTAGTTACGTTAATCTGACCACTGCATGAAGTGGTCTTATTCATATTTCAAAACCACCAAATACTTCAGGGTTTGGGTTCACTGTATTGGACTCTGATTCAAAAAAAGAGAGCATCAGTTACAGCAGGGCAGAGGCTGCATAAGAAGAAAAGTTTAGGGGCAAATCCCAAACTGAACAGCAAGGGGGAGAAAGTAACTGCTGAAAGAAATCGGGAACCTGAGAATGTTTTTGCAGAACATCAATCAAAGTACAAACAAACTGACAGAGCACTGAGCTCGGATCATGACAGGCTGCAACAGAGAGAAGCTGCCAGAAGTTAAAACTATATAGGAATTCTTACATTGATATCAAAATGGCTGCATGTCTCAGTAACATTTAACTCAGTAGTCACCCCTGAGTAATTTAGCATGGCATTTAGGCTTAAATACATCACTTAGAAATTGTTCTTCAAAGGACTCAATCCAAAATGAGGCTAGAATAGTAGTATCAATCCTTGCAATTGCATCATGGGTTTAAAGACTTTTGGGTGGATCCTTAAAGTCGTAAGTCCGGTGGTTCAGTGTTAGCATTAGAATCACAGATTCATTGAATTAAAAAGGCAATTTTTAATTCCTCTTACTTAGAGTGGCCACAGGAAAAAAAAAAAAAAAGGAAAAAAAGAATAAATACATAAATGGAAGTAAGAAAAAAACAACAAAGAAGCTTGAGCTACCAATGCCTATGGAATTATTGATGGATTTCCATATTGTAAGGAGTATTATTCATTAAAATAAATAAAAATCTGTATTACCCTCCTACCAAGTAGAGTGCATTTACTATGCTATTAATTAAAAATATGGAAAGCAAAGTGACTATACTGTTGCATGCTGTGCAAAAAACTCTTAACAGGACAATTTCATTGTGGACCATAGTCATCAAGTCTACATACCCTAATATATTTGTGTGTGCGTGTATATATATGTTCTTTTTTAAGGAACAACCATGTTTTCTAAGAAGCATACATTCTCTTAAGCAGTCCATGCAGTGCCATTGGCACCTGGCAGGGAGGACAGGGAGAGCTGTGAGAGAGGCAATTTAAGTTCTTTTGTACACTGCCCCAAAATTGCAGCAACAGCATGCACATCTCCTAGCAAGGGCCCTAGCATTATTTGTGTGCTTTCTGGTTCTACAAGTTTCTTAATGTTAGGAGCCACATGTGAAGTCAAGTCTCTTGGATAACCTGATACATGATCTGTATTTTGCACTACCACATTGCATATTTTTATTCTGAGTTTACCATATGAACTATTTGCTATAACTTAGGTGAACATAAAAAGTTTTATTAAGCAACAGAAACAACATAAAGGGAATAATACTAACCATTGTGTTGCACGCCATGCGCGCACTAGAATAATTAAAATGGTTTTGCGGCTATATGTGAATTTTATTTCAGAGTACGTTTCTTTTATAGATTTAAATGCTACAACATATTTTATTCCAGATTAATAGAAATATTACTAAATATTTTATCTGAATGTTTATTAAAAACTAAGGGCTGAATAATATTCTGAGGAGTTTGCACCTGGGAACTATGCCCATGCACTGACAGAATTTCTCTCTAAACTTCTATCTTCATTTGTCTATAAGTCTGCTAGCACAAGGCGCTGGATACCTTCAACTCCTGCTGCTGATCACAACAGCAGCTTAACGGCTTCCTG
Source organism: Egretta garzetta (assembly GCF_000687185.1). Lineage (NCBI taxonomy): Eukaryota > Metazoa > Chordata > Aves > Pelecaniformes > Ardeidae > Egretta > Egretta garzetta. The sequence continues at coordinate 1,892,878 of NW_009260128.1, forward strand.
AAGGCCGTTTGCTCTATTACATGCATGCGTTATTGTCCTTAGCAATTTCTTACTAGCACAAAGTATATTCACTTTTTTTGCCTAATTCTGCCTTCGTGATATATATATATATAAAAGTGTTCTTCCATAGTGCAGTGGTGGTTGCTGCTTGGAGTCCTCATCAGCCTAATGTTCCATACAGTTGTATAACCTAGTTGTTTCCCATACATGCATATTAAATTTCACTGGTTACAAGGAGCATATTAATGTTAACGTTTTAATGATAAATACACTGTTTCCTCTTTGTATGTAGAAGTTGCTTGAACAGCCTTTCAGTTTTGCCATGAATAAGTACATATTGTTACTTTAGCATTTAAGGTAGTCCCTGGTTAGCCTTGGTACAACTAGGTAACAGTGCGCAGCTGATGCAAGCACACCAAGACAACTGGAAGTTATTAAATTCACCAAAATAAACAGAGAGAAAACACTTACGTTGCACATTCTTATGACTTAGGTGCAAATCCTGGAGTATATTATAAACTGGTCTTTACAACCTATGAACAGATACTATAAGTCAGAGGGAAATAGGAACTCCCTAGGGATGCTGTCCAAAAAAAGAAAAGTAGCCCCTGTGGAGTCACTCCCCCTAAGTCATGCTGCCGCTGCTGCTGAAAATATGTAATGAATCCTTCTGCAGTTGGAATTTCAGATGCCATAATCCCTTAGAGAATGTTGTCTAATTATTTTATTATGCATAATAAATGTAAAATATTTATTTTAGTTTACATAATTATATTAAAAATGTATGCTATTTATTCTCAGTCTTGTAAGACATCCTTCACAAGTCATATACTTTATAGAAAGGTGCATTTACGGAATTAATGCTGTTTTGCTGGCCTGGCTGTTTGTTTTATACAGCTTCTAAACCCTCTCATCTATGGCTGAGGAACATCAGCAATCCCCTGGATGTTGCCCTCTGTCCTCTCCTTCCCCTGACCGCCATGGGTGCTCTATACAAAATTAACCCTACAGTCAAATTCCAGAGAAATGAGAGTCATTTTGTTTAATTACAGCACAGGGATGGCACAAAGTACATTGCCATTATACCTGTCCCACACTCTCATGGTCAAAGTTGTAGCAAAACCATTTCTGTATCATGAAACTATGCCAGTGCTCCTTCTGAGCCCTGATCCCCAACAAATTTAACTACGCCAGAAAAGCAGGGCTCTGCCTTCCCCCCCGCCTCCCCGCCCCCCCGCAAAACAATGTAAGCCAGATCTATTTTGTACTGAAACATCCCCCTCACACACACCATGAACATAAATTATTACTTGCCTGAGAAGCTGTGATAGTTACATGGAAAGTCAGTACCAATGGGAGTTGAATTTAAAGCCTAACATATGACTAAAATGAGAGTCCTAATTCTTTACTTTAGACACATGTACGAAACCAGTTTGGTTTTTGAAAATGCTGTATATCTGCATCTTTCATTGGCATCATCAGACATAGGGGAGTTTAGCACTTCTGAAATCAGGTTAAATTCAGGTGCCTAAATAAGTTGCACATTTAGAAAGTCTGGCCACAGACTGTACAGCCTGACAGATTTAGAAATCAGTTGAAGTTCACAGGCGTTCAGTTTCAGGAGGTTTTACGGCTCTTCACTACTTACCGCGCCCATTTCCCAAATGCAGACAGTACTGCTGTCAGTATAACTCTAAGATCATGTAATCTGAAAAGTCTAGCCACGTAACACATCTTTTTTAAACGACTAAGAAATCTAAAATAAGCATTGCATACGTAATGGTGGTGCAGGGCCCTATGAGACCAATTCTGTATTATAAAATTAAGTTGAACATTAATTAAGAGTGAATGAATATTTTTGTATGACAAAACAAACTGACTTAAGAATGGAGAGACACGCTGTGTGATTTGAAAAAGTAAATGCAAGGGAAAATTGTGCATATTTTTACCTATATAGGGCAAACCTAAATTGAAAACACAAATGTAAAAAAATATAGCCAAAACATTTAACAAGCAAATTTTATATTTGTGAATATATTATATTGTTCTTCCTTCAAAAGAAATTATATTTTAAAAGCTCAACTGAAAATATAATTTCGAATTATAATTGTTACTAGAAGTTGCATGCTGCTATGTAGAAAAGCAGGTGTTCCTTTCTTTGTTATCAAGATACAAAAGATTCAGACAAAAATAAGTATCAAGTGGTCACAGTACAAAAAGCAGAGATGGAAGGCAGCACTTCTGCAAGAATATTTAGGTATAACTGTAAACATAGATTATAAAAGCAACTTGATAAAATAAAAAGAGCAAAATCTCCCATTTTCTTTGGGGGAATATGCATACTATCGAGAATATGCATACTATTGAGAATATCTAATTTGTGGGCTAAAAACACTAGTTTAGTTTATTATTCACTTCAGAAAACCACAGCCATTCATGTCTTTTTCTAGTTAAGAAAAGAATTTCCCATGCTGTGGGTTATACAGGGAGTAAGTTCCCTTTTCTATTCCATGCAGCTAAAATCAATCTTTTCCCCACAGTATCTTACAGCCTATTTCACTTCAGTTTTTGCTACTAAGCAAAAAAATAATAATAATAAAAAAAAGAGTTCCAGGTGCCTGCCCAAGTCACAGGTGATCCAGATTATCATAACAGTTCCTAAATTCAGATTAGTTTCTTTTAATAGCCTTTCTTTCTGCACTTCTAGCCAGGGTTAGCTAGCCTTTCACTCACTACACTGGCAAGTTTTTGCAGGATGACTGTTCACAATTTCTTCCCAAGGAATTGAAAAGCCTGAAACCAGGAATCTCTAAGAACTCTCTGAGCACCGATGAGCTGAACACATATAATTAAAATACCTTGTATTTAGACACTCTCTTAATTCAAGTGTCTCAAACTACTTTACAGAACAGAGAGATCACTTCACCTATCAGTGAAAGGAGACTTTATGGTAGCACTAACAATACTCTTCTCCATATCCATACATGAAATGAGGAATATTCACCTTGCTGAAACTACAAGGGTCATTAAAGAGTCGGCAGTTGCCAAGCAACACTAAACAGCAACATCTGAAATAGTCTGGATGAACTGACAGTGCAAGGGCTGAGCTGAAAGCACCACAGTGAGAACTCGACCACTAGTGCTGGGGGTGAATTTTATCACTAGGCCAGAAAATTTTAAAATCTTGATTTTATGTTTTCTGTAGGTAACACTCGCGAGAGTATATACCATCTGCTGAACTGCTATGAAGGACACTGTCTATAGGGTTGCTAACACCTTTCCATGAAAGAGATAGTACTGGGTGAGTTGACATGGAGGCAACGTGCGATTCCCTTAAAATTATATTTTAAAACAAAGAGAGAGAGAGAGAGAGAGAGAGAGAAATGAGAGAGGTGGATAGAGAGCAAAAAATAGACTTGCCAACAAGGCTGGCTAATAGCCCAGGACTGTGGAAACTGGCAGGCACAAGCAGGACTGCTGAGTTAATAAATACAGCAGCCCCTCTGCAGCTACACAGAGTGCCTCACTGCCTCTGTGAACTTGCAGCAGCAGCAGCACTCTGATTCCTGCATCCCTGCCAGATGTTTTTCAGCTGAGCTCAGAACAAATTTCCTGCAGAATCAAATCTTCATCAGCTGGTATCTGTAGAGATCAGCCTCCAAAGATTAGGTCAAAATTGGCCTGCAAGGGATGGAAACTAACATCCTATTACCATGAAACATTTATTTTTCAGTAATACAGAGGCAGGGGATGCTCAGAGACTTCTTGTTAATCCTGATAAAATAAGTTATGCTTGCTTCTTCTCTAATAACCTCCAGTATAATAAAATATTAGTAAAAAACCTTGTCATTTCTTGGAATTTCTACCCCATATAAAAAACTGTGCGTGCAAAGAAAAATGATCTCCCATCTTTCACTAAACAGAGCATTAAAGTTACGTATGTTGTCATACAGATTCACTGTGTGTGTAACAAACCCCAAACTGCAAACTAATTCACATCTACAATGCTCCCAGTCTCTAGGGTCTTCAAGCCAGGAGCTCAAGCCCACCATAACTCACCTCTCATTACTTAGTTCTGTAATAAGACTATTCCTTCCAATCAGGATGGTTCACTGAAGTAGATGACCCCAAGATTATGCCTCCTCAAACATGCAGCATCAAAGATAGCACTCCTCCTACCTTCATCGCAGCACATCATGTCACACTGTTGCTTATCTGCTCTCACTTAACTCAACACAAACCTTCTAATGCAACCACTCTGACAAACACAAACCCACCTCTCTTTCTTAGATGACTTATTGAAGCTGACAGAAACACTTCTATTTAAAAAAAAAAAAAAAGAAAGAAAAGAAAAAGGCAGGAAGACTCCTAAGGTAGCAGCACAGAAATGGAAGGCCCCCCAGGGTTATCAAATTCAGTTCTTTGCAGTTCTAGGCAGTAATTTAATGGGTGCTCAATACAGAAGTTTGCACAACATGTGCTACATGCACGCACAAACCAATTCAACAAAACTTTGTATACAGAAACTGCATGATCACTGCAGAAGCTTTCTGTACAGGAGCTTTCTTTAAAACAGCTCATAAATAGTGTGAAACCAGGTATTATGAGAGCGGCCAGCCTTTGTTATATAAACTTGTTATAGGAAACTACATTAAAACGTACACTAAAAGAACATTACCATTGTATGCTCAGCATTAAAAGAAAATTAAAAAATGCTATAGTGGTATAATCAAATGTTTAACTTTCTCCTCTTGCGTGCATGCATCACAGCATGTGTCTAATTACATAATCATGCCATTTATCAAATATAATACTGATTTTTTAAAAACTTTTTGGATGTCAGCTCTTGCAAATTGCTCATGAATAACTTCTAAGGATTCCTTTAGAGTACACATAGACTAACCACCTCACTGCAAGGCACTGAAAGTATTCAGGATTGTAGAAGTATGTTTAAGGAGAGTAAAGAATCATTTAAGAAGCAAGATGAGATCATTTAATAAGTAGTCTATAATGAAAAAAAGACACATGGGATGAGCACCACAAGTAATCTTAACTGTCCCTTCATGTCATTTTTGAGAACTTCATCTACTGTCCTAACAGGATGGGTTTTAATGGTGGAACATGGGAGACTTTCCATGCATCCACCCCACCGCCAACTCTCATCTGAACAACTTGGCTGGCAAGGAGAAGGAAAACTGGAGCAGAAAAAACAGACTCTGCAGCAGTGTAACTAGCTCCAGTTGCTTCCCGTTCTAATAAGTGTCTGGTGAGTATTTAGGCTGCTAAGCCTTTTAGGGGACTTCTCCTTTCTTGGTGAAATGGTTGCAACTCAACCGAGAAAAATTTCAAAACTGCAACTGATTTGAAAAGGCGATGCAGATAAGCGGCCTCACCATGGAGAATTCTAACAGACACTAGAGCAGCTGTGAAACAAACACTCAACATTAGCACTGCAGTGTTACCACTAAAAGGTTTCCCATCATTTGTTTTTCTTTATAAAGTCATACCTAAATACTAAAGACTAAGTTTTTAAATTTAGCTCCTAATTTAATATGCAATTACTGCTGCCCTGATGGTGTTTTAATGGCAATATATTTTTATTGGTGACTTCAAATGAACCTCATCTGATCACCTTAACCCTTCTCTCATCATGCTTTAGTTAATGACTCATTACCTGTAGTCACACCAGGGACATCTGTAAGGCTTTTCCCCAGTATGGACACGCTTATGTCGTGTCAGATGCGATTGTGTTGTGGAAGCGAAGTTACACTCATCACATTTGAATGGCTTCTCTCCTAGAAGGCGGCAAGAGAAGAGAGGCATTATCAGTTTTCATCAACAGAAAAGAAACACAAGTCTAAATTTCTGGCAAATCCCTCAAGATAGATTTTAGTCCATGTATATATAAAAACCACAAATACAAAATAAATTTCCAAATACAGTGTATTAATTGCAAAATACTATTCTCACTGTGATATATACAAATCAGTAGCCAGCTGACTCCCCACATGGCGTTACAGAGCAGGAAAAAGGAAAACAACAGCACTGAAACAGGGTAACCATGCTACTGGGCTTTATTTCCTGAAAATTTTTGGTGAAATGGTTGGTTTTAAATCTGCTTTGAAAAAAAAAAAAAATCATCACCAGGTGACAGGCATTCTTCTCACCACACAGCTTCTGTTGAAGTTGGGCCCATGCACAGCCCTGAAAGCAACACTGTTGGAGACAAAAGGCGAGAAATCCATCTGAAGCTTGTATTCAGTGCCTGCTCAGAAAGGAACATCTCTGAGAGGACAGCAACTTTGTTCTTTGTTTCTGGTCCTGGATTTTTCATCTTATCCATTAAATAATACACATAAACCAGGACTGAGAATATGAACCAGAACTCGGTGCTCCATTCCCCCTCTCTTGCCTGCTCTCCTTCTGCCCTTGTGAATCTTTTCTGAACAGTGGGCCAATTTCAGCAGAAGGACTTGAAAGGTTAATGAAAAAAACCTAACCTCAACCAAAAACAAAAAAAGAAACCACCAAACCCACCAGACCTACATTAGGCGAATAATATTTTCAGAAGACTAAAATTCAACCTCTGCTTAATGTGCAACTGCACTGAAAATTTCTGAAGGACTACTAATTGAAGAAAGATAAAACCTTCTAGCTTATAAATTATGTGAAGAGAGTATTTTCCCTTCCAGTGGAGGGGTCCAGCTCTCAGAAGACATTAAGACAAAATCTCATGACAGATACACATACTGTGACGCCTACCTAAGACACCTGCATCCCATTTTTCCAACTGGTTGCTCCAGAAATATTCTGTGTGGCTTACAGGAACATGTAATTACCATTTAGGGAGGAAACAGATTTCTGTATGTATACAGAAGGCAGCTCCTAACTTAGGTGATTTTGACTGGATTGTGGAAGCCTTCAGAAGTGTTAATCCTAAAGAGTACATACAGAATCAGCATCCCTAACTTAAGAAATCTGAATAAAACTGCTAGGGATGGGCATCAACCTTGTAGACAGTTCAGAGGTCTAGAATAGGCAGTTTCAAAATTGAACACTAAGCCTCTTAGCAGGTACAATTTGCAGTGTTTCAGACTGACAGGAGACACACTACCAGCAGAAGACCAAAAGGCCACTCCCAAGCTGCCATGCCTCCAAGCCAGATTTTTCAAGCCTGCTTAAAGCATGAGAGACTACTCAAAACTTCCGAAGAGACTTTGCCAGAATTCTGAGAAGAGAGAGAAATCTGCATTTTTCATTCTTGGAGACTGTTGGGGTTTTTTGCCTCCAAAGGGAAAAAGAAATGCATGGTCCTCAGGCCTGAAAAGCCTGTAAGGCTCTAAGGAAGGACAACAGCGCAGCTTCTGAAAGCTCCATAAAGAGCTGGAATAATTGCTTTTAGCAGCTGCTGGAGAGAATACCAGCTACTATTTTTCATTTATCGTTTCATGGGACTAGGAAAGGTGAAGGGACAGGATACGATGAGGAAGCCTCTACGCTGGACAAATTGAGACTACTAGAAAGTATGTCTTTCCTGCCCCAAATGGGGTTTTCCTGTCAGACACTGACTCTCTGCTCTGGAGAAGCTGATTCTCCCAGCAGCTTGAATGGTACTGGCTGCTGCTTCAATTAAACTCTCCGGGAGGCCGTAGACTCCCTAGCAACGTAACCTGTTCTTGAACTGAAGATTTCCTGTGCCTGATTTATTTTATCTCCTAGTATTAAAGAAGATAGCAACATTTTCAAGCCTAAGTAGTAAAGCCACAGGTATTTTAGATAACATACATACTTATTTTAACTGCTTTCATTTAAAATGCATTAGAACCTTGACAACTTGCCCCCTTGTAAAAAAAAAAAAAAAAAAAAAAAAACAACCAAAAAAAAAAAAAAAACCAAACAGATCTGAACTGAAAGGAGATTTTCAGTTTGCCATTCAGGGGAGGATGGGTTAGGTAAAGGTCTGCTGCTGCGCTGGGGCAGGGCCAGCGGGGCTGACGGACGAGCGAGGGCCTGTGGAAGCCAGGAGGGCTTGCAAATTCCATCGTGACCAAAAGAAAAATGATAATCCTTGCCCGCTGCTCCAGGAAGTTTCTCCTTAGGAAATCCTTGTGGCTAACTGCTCCTGTCAAGTGGACTATGTGTAAATCTCACCTGACAGAAAATACATCAGAGCAGCACCGCGCAACAAAAGCCAACTAAACTGGGAGGAAAAAAGACGGCCTAGCATGGCCTGTAATTCTTAGCAGCTGCACATGAGAAAAAGTATCTATTTTTATGGAAAATTAACCAGATTGATAAGTACAGTTGAAAAAAAAATCTAGAAGAAGACTAGGCCTTTCTTTGTGCTGGGGGCTGCTGAAGAGTATATTAGCTGTAGCAGCAGTACTTTTATTTATTTAAGTTTTCCACAGACCTACTCATTTAAGTATCTTTTGTCTTCCTCATCTTTGGGCCAGAATACTCTCTATCAGCCTTTGTGTACCAATTTTCCTTCCCCCTTTCCTGCCCCCAAACATTTCAGGCAATAAATTTAATTTTATTTTTGTATGGGCTGCCATTAAATATTCCAGGAGGATTCTCCCTCACCCCCAGTCAAGGACTTAATTCATACAAAATTAAAATAACACAAATCAAAAAAGCAATGCTGATAGCATTTTTTAAACAACACTATGTAATAACTATGTTAAAACTGTATCCAAAAATGTGTGCGTAAGGATCAACTCTACATATTTAAAGATTAATAAAGATAAAACACCTCAACCCCAACACCTTACCATTATAGAAGACTTGTCTGTGCCTCACCTCACCATCTCTAACTTTATCAATAACAAAGCCCACAAAAAAGAAGGACAGGTGACCCAAAATGCCCCAGTGGGCAATAAGCACTGTGGGGGGAAAAAAGGAAGGACACATATTCCAAGATCAAGGACCCACTATCTTTAGGAGTTTTTATTTTGTTTTTAACACAAGCACTTTCAAAAAGCCATGTTTCCTAACCACAGCATCACAGAAGAAGAAATAGTTTTGGTTTTTTGACAATACTGCAAGCAACTTCTGAAGTGCATCAGTTAAGTCACTTGACATGGAAAATTTTAGCTCCAACAATCAAAAGTTTGGGAAAGCAACTGATAAAAGGGTCAGCTCATGGGGAGCACCAGTCTGTACAAAGGCAGTTATTAAGCCTGCTGCTAACCAGTTAGCCTTCTCAGCTCTACTCATTCTCCTCTTCTTAAACCACCATGACTAAGGCTTTCTTTTTTCTTGCCTCCCCAAATTCTGCACTGACTTATTTTAGCATCTATCTTAGCTTCCCTCTCCTTGCGCCACCCCCCCACCCCCACCCCCAATTTGGTTTTCTTTTTCTTGACCCTTCTTCCTCTTTTCTCTGGTTTTACCTCTTTTGAGTTCTCTGGCTTTGATGATGAGCTTTTTAGGACACAGAGCATACCTTGCTGCAATCATAAGTTTCTCTGTGCAGTTATGTACTTAATGTGTACTTTTTAAAGGACAAATGAAATAATACAATAACAAAAACTATAAATCTTGGTGATAGATGTTGATTTGTGGATAGCAAAGTGAAATTTTTATTTACAATCATGACTGTCCAATTTTTACTTATAGATCACATACAGCATTTATATGAATGCTACTGAGAACCCAGCTTTCACATAACTGAAGGAAAAAAACCCAAAAATCAAATGGTGCCTTCAATTTGCAAGTCTTGAGCAATTAATCAGAATCTTAGTAAGATGGAAGAAATCTTACCCCAGTTGTCTCAACAGGAAACTATTGCTTTCAGTCCTATTTGTCTTTCATGTGATGTGTTGAGCAGCACAGAAAGAATTCTGTAAGTTTCATTTGACCTAAGGAATGAGTAGACCACAAAACGCAGCCATCTGCTTACATGTTACAGGACTTTTTCTTCTTATTTCCAACTATTCCTAGTGTTTGTTAAGGCTGTTCCCTGGAGAGGCACTTACAGGCTTGCTAACGAAGCCTGAAGTATATTAAAGCAAATTCTGTTCCCTTTAAGTCTGGTCAACTTTTTTGCATATCAGACATATAAAAATAAGTGCATCCTTGATCCCTTGCTTTTTTTATGAGAAACCCTGCAGACGCCATAGGGTTGCTCTTCCATAGCAAAAAATGATTGACATTTGTATGCTCAGAAATGGGAGGAAAACTGTTCTACTAGACAATTCCTCTGAGAGAGAAAGTTTTAAGATACCCAGGGTTTTGGTGTCATTTCTGGACAAAGGTTTGCTATAATCAAGTTCCACACTCTGCTGCAAATGTTGGCATAAATGGAAAAGGAAAAACAACACAGATCCTCTTCAAATTTCACCTCTCCTCTTGCTGAGAAGAGCAGCAAGTCGTCTTACTGTGCTACATTTTTTGTGGTATTCAATGTTATAATTTTTTTAAGCTGTGGTGGGGAAGTTGAAGGGAAGAGGCTACATTATATATTAAATTCAATGCCGAGTAATGTAACTACACATTAAAGTCAAAGAGCAGTTCACATGAGAAATAGAAACACAAAGTGAGTCACTCATCTGGATAAAAACACATATATTATTAAATTTTCTTTCTTTATTACATTGACCTATAAATGTCTTGAGAAGCGCAAGATTGAAATGAGTGAGCAGAAGCAATCATACAAACAGTGATCTGTACGATATAAGCTACCACCTTCAAGAATTCATGAAAATATTTGAACAAAGACACAATCTTCTTAAAGCAGTTCCATAGGTGACTGTCATGGAACTGCTGTGCACAGTAAGTGTACTTCCCCTCTAATGCTCTGCTACTGTAATGTACTTCTGAGGTCCCCAGGAAGATTCCACCACAACCACCACACAAGAAACAAATGTAGACTGCCATTGTGTAGAAGATGAGGATGGGGTTTTTTTCTGCAGGAGTACTAACCAGCATTAAAAAAGGAATTTCATGCAAGAGAACACAGGCTGTGACCGATCAGCGCTGTTGGATTGAGCCAGCTACTACAGCGCGAAATGGTAGTTTACTGGGCAACATATAGAAGAAGAGAAAACTAGAGTGATACCAAAAGGCAGACAAAGGAGAGCAGAACAATAATAAGAACATTAAAAAAGAAGTTTTAAAATTAAGAATTAAGTGTTTTCATGTTTTCATTTCAAGCCAGAAATAATTACCCTTGCTTGTTTTTTCTCTGTTATGCAATTTCCTAGTTGATCATGATTAAGGCAAAATATTTAAATTATGTGATATTATATGTTTCTTTTGTATGTGCGTGAGTGGTTTTGGCAGCTGATTTAGAGGTTATTTATTCTTTTTTATTATAAAATTCAGATAATCACTTAAATTCTCTGTGGAATTCAACTAATTCTAAATTCAGCCAACACTGAAATTTGCAACATTATTTATCTTTCTATCTTCAGGCAGATTTTCTTACTGGGACAAAATATGAATCAAAAAGAATTGTTTCAGGATGACTCAAAGGATGAAAATTTTTCCTCCCAGTCATGTTGAGGCACCAGGACTACGGCATATATGTTCTTGCAGCTCCGCAAGCTGTCCCTTATTTACCACATAGCACCATCTGGCATTGCAAGTGGTCTAAGTTTCTAAAGACAGTTTCTGCTCACAGCCTAGGCAGCCACAAGTGTCTATTATACAGCATTCGACAAAGACAGAGATGTAAGTATTTCTTACAGTGTGATAAAATTCTGGTCAAATTCTGGAGCGCTCTTGAAGTTACCATTGCTTCAATTCACAAAATAGAAGATCAGGCAACTGATATTTACATAGCCAGTGAAAGACTTGCGGAATTTCATAGACTGATTCTTGCAGAATAGGACTGGAAGAAGATGCATTCAGATCATAAAACAATGCTAGAACATTTCACCAGGACAAAATCAGCCAAAGATAGCTTATCCTGTGTTCAAAGTGTGCGCTTCTCACAGGACAAGTTCAGTCATTAAGGACATAACATATTTAACAGAGAATAAAAATGTCAACTGGTGAAACACCAGGGATCTTTTGATAGGTCAAATTATTTTTTTCTACTTCACAGTTCTACTTTACAGTTGAGAAAACCTATACCAAGGAAATCTGTATGGAGATGCATCATGTTTGCAAACAAATTAAGTACAAGTATTTTTCAAGTCTTAAAACTAAGGGCTTTGTCTTTCAGTTAAATATTCCTGCACTTCTCTTCAGTCAAAACCCAAAGACTTCCAGGGATATTCCAGATATTCCAGGGATAACATCCTATTTACCAAACTAGTCCCTACAGTTTGCTCCTCGAGCGGCCAAGGGCCAGACTGCCATCCTTATTCACCCCAAGTAATACTGTATGGTCCCTGTTTTATTTCCAAAGAAAATGCATCTTTCACAAGGTAAAGGTATTTCTCCAGGTATGTAAAAATAACCTCATCTAAAAAGAGAGAAACAGAGTAAGAAATACCAGAATCAAGAGCATCAAAAGTGTAAGTGGGTGGTCCTACAGCCAGTCCTCTCTTGTGTCAAGTATCTATCAGCAACTGAACATTTCTCTGGGGTGTCAGGAGACCTCAGGCCTTGAGGCTGGGACAAGAGGAGGCTTGTTAAGCCGGTTAAGACTCCTCAACTACATGTGAGGATTTGCTCATTTGCCCTTGAATCAAGGGTCTCTGACAGGTGATAGAAGTAAATCTTGGATTGGAAGATGTTCTGTGTCAGCCCCCTAGACAGCTTGTATTACAGTAGGGAATTATTTAAGCCATTTAGACTATTTTTGATACCTATCCCTTTCAAACCTGATTGTAATTTGCTTTGGCACTCTGCTCTGGGAAAATTGTGCCAACTGGGGACACAGAAGGAAAAATACAGGTACAGAGAGGAGTGCATGCAGCTAAGGACTGAGATAAAGTTGTGCACTGGATGAAAATACAAGGGAACCCATGTAAGTGCACCATGCAGGCAAAGGTGGATTGTGTCATTCTCCTTGAAACAAATAGAAGCTACAGATAATTTTTCTGCTAAAGAATCATCTCTGATTGTTTGTGCCACAGAGGCAGATAAATGCCAAAAAGATAGATCCCTCTGCCTCTGAGATACTGTCCTGTATAGTATAAAGTTAATAGCAAAGTAATAACGAGCCTCCAGTCCTGACATAAAATATAAAGTTATGCCTGCTAGATGCAAGCTTCATGATCTATAACCTGTGAAACCCTGTGATCATAGCACAAAAGTCTCTACCATACTGGCAAAAGGAGGGCAAAATGCCATCGAAAACCTGGACAGCTTTTCACCAGGAACATTCCATATTTTCAGCCTGATTTTGCAAATAATCCAGGAAATAAAATATTTTTTTCTATCGGCTTGTGTCCTAATGGTACAAAAAATGTAACTATATAACCAATGATAAGGGCTTACAGTTCTGAGAAACCAGACCTGCACTCACATAATAGGTAAAGACAAGAAGGGTGAAGACAAGAATATGCATTTCTTCTACATTCTGAGATGACTGTTTACCATTTGTGTAGCTGCACTGACTTCGATTCCTAGACATACGCATGACCCCAGGGTGCCACAGGGCAAGCCAATAAAAACTAAAAGGTAGTTCCCATCCTATTGATACCAATGATTTTTTTCTGCTGAAGGAAAAAAAAAAAAAAAATTTTCATTCGTAGCCTGCATTTGGTAAACTTCAGCCAACATGTGAAAATTCTTCAAAGCTCCAGAAAAATGTAAACTGTTAGTTACAACTGAAGCACACAACTTCCATTCCTGTAGGTGCAATTGCTGCTGTTATCATTCAGAGAGTGTAATACTAAGAGAACTTATATTTACTAAATGCCTTTTCTTGGACACTTTAAAAATACAAACTTCCTGCAGTGAATGGGAACTGCCTGCGGCAGTACTCTCACACAAACGTATGTTCCTTGTTATCAGAAGAAAAATTCTGGAAGTACGATTACTAGACTTGCAAGCAAAATTTGGCCCTGCTTCTTTTTTTTTTTTTTTTTTTTTTTTTTAGAGCTTATCCATTTCAAGATATTGCCTGACTGGCACCGAAACCCCCACCTTTTTGGAAGCATCAGACTCTCCTCCAAATATGGTTGCTTTAATAAACTGAAAACAGGGTGGAAAGAATGGCTTCAGGCTCTCAAGAAAGAGAGTAGCTGCTCTCCAGGAAATTACGGACTTAGACGGTGTATGTCCTGAATCGAGATTAGTTTATTCAGGGACATAATAAAATCTCCCACTGAGATTCCTTTACAAAATCCATGGAAAATTCATGATGTAACAACTACAGCTTTTCATTTGTTAGCCATTTCTTTCCACTGTACGTTAGACAATGGTCACTTAACTCACACAGCAATTCCTGATGATATTACATTATCCTCATGATAGTCAGTAAAACAAAAACTGCAGTGGCTTAAGCAGCAACACTTCTGCGTCTGTTTGAACAAAACCTATTCAAATAATCAAACACTTACAAGGAACTACTAAAAAGCACAATTAAGGTAAAATGTATTAATAAATGTTTAATACTTACACTTTTTCTGGTCTTCTGAAACTAAGAACCAATTTAATTTTAGCTGATATTAAATTTTTATAACCAGGTGGTAGGAAAGCTTTACTAATTCTGGGAGAGAAATCCTGCTTTACATGCCAACCATGTGGTAACTCTTAAAGTTGCACCTATTAATTACAAACTATCTTAAAATTACAAAAGGGCAACTGAAAAAACACTAGCTTTCAACTATGTCTCAGTCCAAAATAATGGATTAATCTATATGTAGTCTCTAATTTTCACCCAGGGACATTCTAGCAGACTCTTGCAAAATCTTCACAGTAGGTAATCTATTTGGGCCTTAGAAAAAAAAAAAAAATTAGCAGACTTAGCATTCAGTTAAAGAAGAAAGCCAGTCTTTACAATTCTACTTCCTTCAGAAAAAAGACCAAAAATACCCCCCACGTCCCACCAAGCTATTATTCAAACTCCCAGCTAACAGATTTGATGTAGACCTTGGGCATAACGATTTTACAAAACCGAGAAAAAGCAAAGTAAACAATGAGCCGATGTATTATTTGTGCTGTAACGTGCTATTTGACTTGCGTTACTCCCCAGCGTAGAGGGAGTCCCTTGCTGGAGAAAATATAGCAAAGAGTAAAGACAGCTTTACTGACCTGTGTGCTGCCGCCGATGCTTGGTGAGGGCATGACGTGTCCCGCCGGCAAAGCCACAAAGGTCACAGAGGAACGACTTCTCGCCTGTTGCAACAATAAACAGATGAGGGACTGCGGAGGTCACAGATCATTAAAACATATCTATCAAGGCTTTCAGGGTTACTAATTCCTCCAATCAAATGTTTCCATGTAAATATGTCAAATGGGAATGAAATTACCACTGCGGTTTATTGACTGTGATAAAATCTGAAAAGCACCACTGAACATAATTACATACTTGTCAGACCCATAAAAATTAGCTTTATTATCAATGGAATGGTTTTGTACAACTTCATTTCTGTTAGATGTCTTCCAGATGGGGCTGCTTTATGCACTTGAACAGTTTTTATGCATATCCTGATTTTTTACAATTCCCATACATCTGGCCTTTCTGTGCTGAGTAAAGATTGCCTGGAAAAAAGTTAATATACTGTATATATGATTCTGCTTAAATAAAATATATTGAATTTACTAACAAATTAAGGG
Organism: Egretta garzetta; assembly: GCF_000687185.1. Taxonomy (NCBI): domain Eukaryota; kingdom Metazoa; phylum Chordata; class Aves; order Pelecaniformes; family Ardeidae; genus Egretta; species Egretta garzetta. Next base: position 1,908,559 of record NW_009260128.1, read on the forward strand.
TACTGAGAAATTTTCAACAGACTAGATCACAGTCATCTTTAGTTACCTTCTATTTATTAATAAGTAATATATTATTTTCTTGAATATACAGAAGAACCCAAGCAACAATAAAAGCCACAGTATTCAGTACCAGTGGCAATTCAGCACTGTTCATGTTTCTAAAGTTTTCATGACATAAAGAAAACAGGTCTGGGGATTGCTACTGAAATTGCAGCAGAACTTGTATTGCTCGTCTTCAAATGATAATTCTTCATTCCAAACCTCTGGACCAATTTGAGAGTTTTTGGCAAGCTCAATACTCATTAAAAGTGCGTAAATGCTCTCTCTCTCTCTCTTTTTTTTTTTTTTTTTTATTAGAAGCTAGGATTTTGCCCTGTTGTCTATAAATACAGTCTATCATTTCACAGCAATATTTTTACTCGGTATGTGCTAACATGCACAGCAATCTCAGCCCATAAAGGCCACGCGGAAGGTCATTATGAATTAATAACACTAACCTCAGATATAGACTCAATAGTCTCAGATAAGACTGAAATTTAAATTTTTTAATTTTTTCTTTTTTTAAAGAAGCGCATTAGTCATATGGAGCCAAATTGTCTCCTTTCGCAGTATCGTAGCGGAGAGGGGGCTAGTGGGGCAATGATGCTGAATTCATTGAAACTAACAGCCTCCTTCAAATTCTTCCCCGTGGGGAAGGCAATTTAGTTTCTACAAAAGATGCCTGGGTTAAGAGGTCGGGTGTCAAATTACCAAGTCCTCCCTATGAAGACAGAGGGATGGAAACCTCCACGTTGTTTATTCCCACATAACCAGACGCGCCAATGCACGGACTTTCTGGAAAAGCACAGTGCCTCAGTTAACTTCGGATGGCATTAATACAAGCGAGAGGCCATCTCGTGAGCGGGAGCTCCCTGGAGAGCACCGCAGAGACCAGCTGCCCTCTCCCACCCCTGCCTCGATGGGGGCCCC
>NW_009260128.1:1914527-1924527 GCF_000687185.1 Egretta garzetta
CAAAGATGTATTATTTCTGGCAAGTTACAAGCAAAATGATGAAATCAGGTATGCCACTGTCCATAATTTCGGAAAAAACTAGATGTTTTAATATATTAATACCGTAATTTGCACTCAGTAGGTTTTTTTTTCCAAACTACGGTACAAATACAGCAGTTTTCATGTATGTATAATACAGCTAACTAAAGATTTCTTTAAAGGATATACTTAAAAATGCATTATCTATGTTAAGCGACCTATTTAAACAAATGCTAATTTTACCCCCAAAAAATATTTTCACAAACAGGGAGTGAAAGATAAAGAAGACTTGTGTACAGTTCTGCTATATCCCAAAGGCAAAAAATATATATATATATATATGCTGAATTGAAAACAGACTTTCAAATTACTATATCACTTGATCACTGCTTAGTGGCACTAGCGAATGACAAATATAGCTAAATACTTCCAAATGCACAGTAAAAAAATATCATGTCGGTATATCTCCCTGACAGGTCTTCATGCATTTCACATTTCAAAAGCGTGACAGGGATCTTATTTCTAAGATAAATTCCCCTATCTACTTATTTCCTCGTGTATTTATTGTGGATCTAACCTTCTACTACAAGAAATAAATAAGCAGGTTAAGTAGATGCTATCTTTTAACAAATAGTTTCTCCAGACTGTATTACAACTTTATGAATGACAAAATAAATCCCTCATTTTTAAATCCACCAAGACGTATATTTAACAGTATTGCACCTATTGAACCTCAATGTGTACTCTATTATTCACACACAATAAAAATGTTAAAATAACACTGAGAGTCTGTCTTTGAAGTGACAAAAGCCAGAAAAATCAGAATTAAAGCTGCAACTCCATCTCTAACTAACCCCTGTGTGTGCCTTTGGTAGCAGTCCAAATAGGGTTTCTGACCTTTTCTAAGCTACCTTTGTATTCCTTTTTTTTTTCTTTTCTTTTTGTTATTTGTCTCCTTAAATGGAAAAGGATAGAAAAAGATCACAGGAGGCTTCAGTGATGATAGTGATTTCTATCTGTCTTGGGTTCAGAGACAGTAGAGCTGCTTAGGGACTTCAATTTACATATTTTTGTGAACAAATGACTGTTAAATTAATCGGGCATTTTTTGTTTCTCAGTGGTTTTAGACTTCGAGTATTTTAATAAGTTTCTATTGCTCACTTCCACATTTGCAACAGAATTTCATGCAAGAATTAACAATCAAACTTTTTGACAAACGTTTATATTTTCATATATATATATATATGTTTAATGGTCTTAATCAAGCACAGGATACCAACAGTACTGCTGTCGAGTTCCTGATGTTTTGCACCCAGCTGCAGTTAGTAAAACCCCTTTTAACCATTCTTTTCCTCAAAGAAGAGGTTGCAGTATCTCCAGTTGTCACAAACTGGTTGTTGGTGGTGGCAGCAGCAGAGTGTGGTTTACAAGGAACCTGAATGAATGTATCCATCCAGAGTTTAATGAGGAATGAGTTTTTTTTCCACAGGGTTCCCGGTTCATTCAACACACAGGATGGCCCTGATCTACAAAGCATCATCTGGTGGAGAAGACTTTTGTCCATCAGAAAACTTCTCACACAAAATTTCCTGAACAAAAACTGAAAAGACTTTACTTTCAGAAAGTAACCCATATGCCCGAGGTCCTAGTTTAATTTTTAAGCCCCATGTTTCCCTGCAGAACAAGCAATAATAACAAAATAAACTAATTCCAAATTTTTGAGGAATACAAACTTTCACATGATCAGCACAAACTTCTGCCACCATTCATAAAAAGACAACAGTTACCATTTACACTAATCGATGGAGGAATCGGGGACTACATTAGATCTCAACAAAATTTTCCGCTGCCACAAGAGACCTAATACATGCCACATTGAACTCACAACTCCGGCTGAAAGCATATACTGCAATTCATCAGCTCTTCTGTCCCTCCATCACATACCCTCTCTCCCTTCACTTACCTGCTCCTGATCCTTGTGTTCAGTCATCTTTTTCTCAAAGTCCTACATCTTAGTGCCCATTTTTGCCATCTGCCCTGCTGCTGCTTAAAACCTCGTACACACAAATGTAGCTTCCTATCCTTACTCTTAACCCCATAAGGTTCATCTTGACAAATTTAGAGTCAACCAACAGGGGTATCTCAAAGTGCACGCAAAATTAAGTTTCATTCAAATATATACTGCATGCATAAAATTAGTGCATATGATGCATGTGTGTTTTTTTCTCTTCATAAGCCAATATATTTTCAAGGTACGGTTACATAGGAACTGAGTACAATTGAAGTTTTCCCATTTCACAATTTATGCATTGGAAACCACATAGATCTTGGGCCCTGAAATCTGATGGAAAGATGTATTTTCATTACCTGAATAATTCAAAATTAAGGAAGGGATGGCAGGGGGGCAGAGGTTTTAAAAATTTCATAGTAATTTTTCACCATTGAAACCAGACATTCATTAATTCAAATATCACTATACAAAGTCTACACAGAAGATATTGATGATATAATTATACTGATTCCATCACATCTTCCTAATAAGCACCTACCAGAAACTCAAGCTTCCTAAATGATAGGTATAGAAAGGAAATATTCTTACCCTCAATAGCCTTGCAAGTATTTAAGGAGACTGGCATGGCTGTGCAATGTATCTAAAAACAATGCTGAACTGTGTACCATTGCTGCAGGTTCCCAAAATTGGTTTATGACCTTAAGTGGTATGACCCTCAAATCCAACGAGCGAATACTTTTCTCTAAGTTCTTGAGGTTTGCAGCACTTATCTGGCTTAATTCTGGTGGCTCACAACCTGCTGTCTAAGTATGTGTGTGTATAAATTTTAAAATTTAATTTCACCACTAAACCTGTACCTGTTGTTAAGCATTTAAAAAAAAATAATTGAGTGACAGTAAGTACCTAGGAAAGGACAGTTTGAAACACGCAGTTTTCCTCAGAAAAGGATACTTACGTGAAAGAATTGCATACTGTTGCCTTAACAACAAATGCACCTTGGAAAACTGAGCAATGTGTGAGATTATGTATCACATTCGTGCAAAAAGCAAACCAACAAAAAAAGTACGGTACATTCAACCCACTTGTTAGAAAGGATCTGAAAACCTGACCACGTCACATTGTGAAAAGTCTCTCAAAGATGGCGCCAAGGGGTTCTGCCTTTATCAGTGCTTGTGTTTCTTCAGCTCCGAGGGAAAAAATGTGTTTTCAGAACTGCCATAGCCTCAACTCTCAGTCCTAACATAAGATGGCTCTGTCTGGCTTGTGCATCAGCAATAGGTTACGCACATCAATTTCTGACCTTTGCTTCAGCTTTGAAATATCACCAATTTCAAATTTGCCTGTCCTAACACACTAGGCTGAACGCCTTGTTCTGCAGAAGTGACAAAATTGGCCCCTTGCCTTCAGTGCAGCAGCAGAGCAGCTACAGGAAAATGTAGGCCTGTAGCTACAGGTTGGTTAACAATTCCACTGGTGATCTACAAGCCAGAAGAGCATACACCTTACTCTTCAGTCTCTCTTCTGACTCTGCAGTACATTTGGAGGTGAAACGTAGTCAAAATCTAGTCTTGTTGCTTTCCCGAGCATTTACACCTCTGAAAATAGTCAGTTATTCTGTTGAGGTGGCAGCTACTATTTTTACATCATTGCTTTTCAGCATAGAAGCACACTTTAAATTTGTATCTTCCAGATTAAAAACATTTTAAAACATAATCGAGTATAAGTGAAGGTTACCTTATGTGAGGAAAACAGCCTCACGAGCCAGCTGAAAGACATGATGCAACCACCAGACACAGCCTCATGATTCCCATTGTATTCATTAAGGCATAATGGAAAGTTTTAAATTTATCATCTTCCACAGTGTTATAATATTCTGTCAATTTTGTAACATTAATCTTGCTGCAGAGCTTTTTATAACATACAATCACTTAAAATAGTGTCACAGCCTACTGTTTAATGCACATAAAGGTATGTTTCATTAACACTACTCTATGAGTTTTTACTAGGACAAATATATAACGTAGAAAAAACTGAACATCTGTATATAACAGTAGTGATTCAAAAGCTTTTATACCAATAAAACTTACAGTTTCATTTGCACACTTTTTTTCTTTATGTAGAGGATTCTAGAACACAGCAATGGAACAGAAACCCCAGGATTAACACAATCTAATGGAACGGTGCTATAAAATGGGCAATTTTTTTTGCAGTTCCATTACCTTTATCAGTTGCTCTCCGTCATAAATTTCTCAGTTCTGACTACAGTGCATGTGACAATGTTTTTACCTAAGAAAAGCTTTATCTGCTCTAAAACTATTCTGGATAAATTTATCCACATTCTGGAAAATCTCATAGATTTATATTAGATTCTGGGGGGGGAAAAATGATGAAAGATTTTGAATTCTGTAGAAGAAAATAAATCACTTGACCAAATGCTTTACAGAGTATTTTACGTAAGCACGAGTAGCTTGTGGCATTCAGGCCAGGCAGAGGCAGAGCAAAAGGAAAAAAATGACTGAATGGGACTCATCCACGTGTTTTTAAATACAGGTCTTTAATTTTTAAAAGTAATGTAGACTGCACTGGAGTTTAGAAGATCAGATTCAAACCACTAGGACCTTTATGATTGTAAACATAGGTTCTATTTTCAAATGTCTGCACATTTTTAAGGAAAGAGAGAAGCAACTACCTTGAGATACCACGTATGTTCCAAAGGTTACATCAAGATGTCATTTACATCCTTAGGACATCTCAAAAGATGGTTACAGTTGAAGCAAACCTTGTCTTTAGAAAGGTCTTTTTACTTCAATTTTAATTGAACCGTTACCTGTTTTCAAGGATATTAGAAATTTCCTTCAGTATCTTTTGAAAATAGAAGGGAAATCAAGACAAAACAAATATTTCAACTCAATACTATTGGCCCTTGATACCAGTGGTTGTTTCCTGTTTCACAAAGAGAAAACAGTTCCTACGTTTTAACAATGCTTTTGATATTTGCTGTCAATTTTTTTTTTTTTTTTTTTTTAATTTACTTTGGAAATCTGGCAGCTCTCCATAACACCAGCAGCTTACAGCAGAATAGCAATGCTGACAATGACTCCTGTCATTAGAATAAATAAATTCTGATAGCCAATGCAATCAACTCACAGACAGGTGGATGCTTGAAAAGCAACGGTACATATTAATTTTGAGCTAAATCTTATCGTCCTCTCTCAGATAGAACACCCACTCATGTAAGAGCTGACCCGTTATTCTAATATGTATTTGCAGAAGCAGACTGTTGAGAGCGAGCGTTGCCGTATAGGAAGTTAATAGTTTAAACCTGGAGCAGAGTTTTCCCATGAAAAGTTTCCTCTTCAGGATGGACACCTAACCAGGTCTAAGAGTCGAACTAGACTGTAGTCTAATCAAATAAAATATTTGGGAAAAAAACCCCAAAACCAAAAACCAAAACCCAAACCCAAAACTCTGCCAGACCTGAGTGGACAAAACAATTTTCTTTCTTTCAGGCTTCTGACTACCCCCATGTTCAAGTGTGCTTGATTTTAAAATGCAAAGAAAACTCTTCTCTGTATATTCAGAAAGTGGTGGTGAAGATCAGCATTTCTTTGCACATTGCAACCAGCTACTTTGGCAATTCTCACATGTCTTATTATTCTACCACACTGAAGTCTTCCATCCTTTGCATTCTATCCTTCTGTCCAAAAAACCCCAACATGTAATGGCTACAAACCAGCAGATACTGAGTCTTACTCTGACCCACAATTGATTTCCAACTTAATTAAAACCTTTATTAAAAATATACTTTTTAAAATTCTAGAGGTCTTTCAAAAGTGATGAAAACTACTCTTTTTGCTAACAAAACAAAGGAAACACAATGAGTTTAATTTAGGTCACAGTGACATCAGAGAGGTTTATTTATTGCCAGCTTTGTTGCATCCAACAAAGCTTTAATCTGTGACATGCTGTAGCTTGTAAAACAGCAAAGTGGTGTGGTATCAGAGAAACTACACCATGTCATACATTTCTAAAAACGTCTGGTGTCAAGCACATTGCATGCAGCAACATCATCAACAAGAAAGGGAAGGGATTTTTGGGGGGTTGTTTTTTGTGTCTTCAGTTTACGTTTACAGCTGAAACAGCCTTTGAAAATTCCTATAAAGACTTCACGTACTGAGAGACAGCTGTTTTTATGTAGTCGGAGATGATGAGAGTACAATGTTTTTATGAAGCTGAAAATCAGGGCAGACCTTAGGTTTCACACAGGAAAAGGGTGAGAATCAAGGCTTGTTTCCATGAACCACAGAGCTCATCCAGCATCAGACAGATACACCTCATTAGGACACAAGGGTGGGAAAATTGGGAGATTTCAGCATGCACAGGACAAGGATTATTTTGCTTGTTCAAGACAAGGTTTTATCAGTTATTAAAGGAAAGGAGTGCAGTGGTTGAGGAGTCCATGGTGGGCTTTGGGTACCAAAACCCCCTCCAAACCCAGCCACGTTTGGCTGACCCCCTACAACTCTGAGTCTTTTGGGAGCACGTTGGGAAGTGCTAATCCATAGCGGATAGATTGACAGCACCTGGAGAACTACAGTGGCCTGATGGACGTGTGGCTGCTGAAAATGGGACTGAGAGTAAGGCTTTAACAGCTGTTACGCTTGCCTGAAAAGAAGGTTCCTCTTAATTTTAACCAAATGCATATTGGGAAGTATATGTATTTGTAGTTCAGCTACTTCTTAATTACATTTAACATATGCTACCACGCTTCAGACTTCTTAAAATATCAGGCTTATTCAAATCTACAGGCCAGCGATAGTTTGTATCTAGTTGTTAATTTAACCTGAGTTCAGCTACCAACGCAGAAAGTTCACCTGCTTGTGAGAAGCCCAGATTTCCCTGTTTGTTCATAAACCTCCCCAGCATGGTCTAATTGTAATGGAGAATCATTTACAGCATAACCCTGTGCTGCAGTGCTGATAAACAGACAAATAAAGACTTTGATTTTGACAACTGCACTTTAAATGTATTTTCTAAAAATAATAGATAGTTCCACCGCTATCACAACTAATGAAAATTTATTTACTACGGATGCATGGTTAGCGCACTTCTTTAAATTGAGGAGAAATGAGAGAAAAATTCCTTAGAGCTAGAATAGAAGATATCTTAAATACAGAAGGGTGTTTTGTGTCGGGTTTAGGTTTTTTGCTTTTAAATCAAACTGCTCAGTCAAATAAGTATTTTACAGGAAAAAAGAATAAAACTTAGAATTTTTTTAAAAAAAAACAGGTTTTATTCAATTAGCATTTTCTTAAATCTTTGCTGTTTTTAATTTACTTTCACATGAAATCATATTGAATAAAATAAACCTGTCATTTATATTACAAAATTCAAAAAGAAAACCAGAAAATCCCCTAAAGGAAAAATAAGACTATATGCTGAAAATAACATATCACAGACTTGATAAAAATTTAAAGCAAAAAAAAAAAATGGTAATATGTCTTTTATTTCACCTCTGCATTTGATAACTTACTACAAATTAGTTTTTACAAAGTTAACGTATTTTGGTATTGTATTTAGACAAATATCTGTACAGTCTTACAAGAGAATGACTGCTGGTTTGTGATTTTAATACATTCTCAGAATAAGAGTCCACAGTTGTCACAGCACAGCAATACCAACTTACAGTATGATTTTACTGACATCAGTAAAATATCAGACAAACTCAGTTTGACTCAAATCAGCTATAAGCACTATTTTTTTAAAGCTAATATTATTATAATGCGATTTTTCATTATTAGTCCAATTCAACTTGTATTGAAGTCAATGAGATTATACTGAGTTCTGTAAGTATTAGATCAGGCTCTACGATGATGCTACAGCTACAGCAAAATGAGTCTTGTCAAAAGGACTAAGATGAAGTATATCAAGCCTATATTGTTAACAAATTATTAGTTTATTAAAAACCAAGTTTCCAAATTCTCATTTACTTTTCATCTGTTTGTTTATTGTATCTCAGCTGGTATAATCAAAATAACTGTTCATTTTCATTTTACATGAGCTGTTTCAGTCACTTTCATTTTCATGGTTTTGTCCGCTGGCATAATATTCTCAACAGTTTGCCAACATTACTGGAAGATGTTTAAACTCAATTAAAATATATGCCTTATAATTTTGCTTATGTTATAGCATGCAGAAGACTGATATTGACCTTAAAAGATTTTACAGTACTTACACAAAATTCCTGGTTTAAGCATTGGTCTACCTATCAAGAGCTCTTTGAAACTTGTTTTTGTTAAGATTTTCTTTTGATTTCCTTGTGATTTAGGCAAAATACCATAGCCCTCAGTTGGCAGAAAATGCTGAATTAGGTTGACGTAATATTATTTGTGATAATAGCAGAACCACAGTACAGTGAGAGATGATAAGGCTGATATAATTGTTTTAATATAACATGCAAAATGTTGCACATGTGGAATAGAAGAACTGAGAGCGAAGAGGAATATTATATGACTAACAAAATAATGAAAATCCAGCTAAAATTCACGGTCTTTTTAATATCACACATTTTGCTAAAATGCCAAGTGATATTCAGGGTGCTGTGGTGAGTCTTAAATCATATATATTCTGTCTACTGTAAAAACTGCACATTCAAAAATAATTAAAGCCAATATGTCTAAACTACAACATACAAACTGATGTACAATCTCATTAAAAATACACTGAGATTTCTGTAGGAAGCATCTCAGGATTCAACAGGAAAAATGTCTATTTGGGAGTATTATATAGTATCTATCACTATTTTAATGTAATGTTTATCACTAATGTGCCAGCAGAAGCTTTCTTCTCAGAAGGTTAACTCTTTGAAATTAAACAAAAATTAGTGCACGGGAAGTGCTTAATTGTTGTTCTCATCCTATTTTTAAATGGAGGAGGTGCATAACATTACCAAGATACGCATGTATTTTTAATTAAGATACTATCATTCGAGGTTGTGATTCCTAAGCCCATTTACTATTTCAAAATGCAGTTCTCCTCCTAAATATAAACACAAGAGGATCAGAGCATTGTTGCACAAATCATTATGCTTTTAACAGCTGTTCATTTATGGTCCCTGTCATTTGGGAAACAATAGGAACATGAACAATTGACTTTATGCACAGAAATGTATTCTTCTGCCTGGTATGTTCCCCTAATAGGTCATGTTTCTGTTGTATCTTACCTTCTTATGACCTGGAGATTAATTTTCTTAAGATCCTTCCAATGAATCCTAAAGACGTTTCATTATTATTTTTAAATAATTGGCGCTACCTACTTAAAAAAAACCCAAACCATAAACCAAAAAATGTGCAACAGAAATTACAAGAACTCTGAAGTCTAATATCCAAATAAGTATTTCCATTTTGCATGGCTTCGTCCTAAATCTTCAGATTGACAAAACAGTAGATTTTCAGTACAGCAGATTACTTTTATTCAACTACATTTCAGATGTATTTCAATCATATTTTATTACCCTTTAAAATTAAATGAAATCAGAAGATTTAAGAGATTAAATGCCATTAAAAAAGATTAGACTACCTTTCCTATTATAGCGTAGTTTTCTTTCTAAGTTTTCTTTTCAGTCTGTCCATACCAAAATATGACCCTGCCAGCAACAAAAAAGTATTTGGTAAGTTTAGATCATGGACTGCCTATTATTGGCTACAGAATAACTCTGAGACCACTCTTGAAGAATAATTTCCACGGCATAAATACAGTAGAGTCAACCGTAGTTGATCTAAAAATTAGTATATTTTTCCTTGTCAGGTCTGGTCTGATGAATCATCATGCAAATGACAGTGCCATCAGTGATAAATCATTACCAGTCTCTTAACATTTCACAAAGAAACAAATCTCATTCTCAAACATGGTGGCAGTGAAACTAATATAGATACCCAGAACGTATGCACAGGATTTTTCCTACTCTATGGC
>NW_009260128.1:1929527-1947126 GCF_000687185.1 Egretta garzetta
TCCTGCTTCAGAGCACAAGCTCTAAACTGAGCCACAGAGACTTGTGGAATGCTCCTGTGCAAGCCAAATTGAAAAAAAGGCCTATTCCAAGAAGTTGCTTCCCTTTAAATTACTTGCTACCTTTATATGTTATTTCAAACAAATGAACCAGTGTGCTAGTTTGTCTTTCCTGGATATCAGGCATCATAAGAGCATGAGATATCTACATTCGCTCCAACATGAGACTTTCCCTCATAATTATCTCTTTGCACCCTGAATGGGAGTATTGCCGCAAGGAGCAAACTACCTTTGTTTTAAAGTGCTGAATTATCAAAACTTCAAAAAACCCCAATAGGATCCATTACGATCTCCATCAGTCATATGTGAATTTTACCCTCAGAATATCACGCACCGGTTTCTACTCAAGTTCAGCTTTATAGACAGCTACTTATCTCTAATTACAAACCAAGCTGATTTTAATAACAGCATTATTTGTCTGAAGTGAAGAACATAAATGCAAGCACATGTGTTTGGCCTCCATTTGGGAACTAATTTATCTTGTTGCAGTTGACATTAGAAAAAAGCAACAGGTAATATTAAAGCTGATTGACTGTCACGTGCCAATTTTCATGTGCAGTCAGGCAACAACGCTGCGAGGGCTTAGCTACCAGACACCATGTAGTTTTCCTTCATGGGCTCCACTTCAAACCTCCTAATGTCCTATAGTAATGCCATAACTTTAATAGGCTTTGGAAGGTGGGTGAAGAACATGCTAGGTAGCATTGGAGTAGAGGATACGCTTTGAATTATATATTCAAGACTCCTGATACCAAATTTCTAACAAAACAAGCTCCATCCTCTGGGAAATTGAGCAATTCTGAATCCTCCATGTGTACGAACCAAATGACCTTCTTGCCAGCTTAGAGCAGCGGCTGTGGGAGAAGTGACTGAATGTTCTTTATCCTGAAATAAGGTATCAGTTTTAGAATAACTTTCTTTACAACTGCACGTGCACTAATGGCTTTATACTTACCTTCTACCACAGCGACCTGAAATTTCCAAGGACCACAGGGATACAGGGTAACAACTCAGCTGTGTTCATCTTCCAGTCCTATTTCAATCTCTCTGTGCTATTCTTGTAGTAAAGAAGAAGTATGAAGCACTGTTTTTAATCACGAAATAATGAAAAGTATCCTCCATAAAGACAAATTTGTGTGTTGCAGCAGCACTACCAGCTCCGCTGTAAAGGCTGTTTCAAAGATTAGCGCACCTGATATGCTGTGCCTCTAACAACCTCCATCCATCTAATTCTTCTGCAAAGAGATGGCAGTTTCATATTTTGCCCTATTGGATTCCGGAAGCAAAGCTTGCAAAAACCAGCCCTTATATTTCTGACACTTAACTGCATCAGAGAGCACTGTTACACCTAGCATCTGACCTGAAATCAAGATGCCCGGTTGCTGGACGACAAAGCCAGCACACTGACTGTGTCCAGTAAGTTCAGGAATAAGCTAACTTACAGCGGCACTGTTATTTATAAAAGACGCTTTCATTTTTCTAGGAATTCTTCCTTCAAAGTATTGACTACATCAGGCCCTGCATAACTTGTAACATCGCTAATGTTGACTTCTAAAGCTAACGTGGCTACAGTTTAAATAAAGGTTTTATTCTACCACTTTGAGAAACTTGAACAAAGATTTCCTTCTGTGAAATCACAGCTCAGATAAGAAAATAAAAATGCCAAAACCAGAATAAGTTTTCGACTGTACACGACACATAAACCCAGGTGCTAAGCTGCATAAGACACAGCAACTGTACAGTGGTTTCCACTCTTTTGCTAAGAAAGTTCAACTCCTTGCCTTGATATTCAAAAACCATCAATACACTACCCCTTTTCAACTTTTCATAAAAGTGACCCACCATTGACAATTATGTTCCACAAACACAAAATACAACTTTAGAACAAAAGGGCAGCATGACACTGAAGAAGACGCATTGTATTTTGCAAAGAGCTGAACAACTCCGTAGAACATATTTCCACATGCAAACACTCTTTGCATTCGCTTTTTCCTCAACCATTTCTTTGTATAGATAGACAGGTTACAAAAAAAACCCCAACAAAACCCAGCAAATAGATACTCAGAAAACTTGTTCCTTTTTTCCCAAATGGCAAAAACAAGCTACTTAAACTATTCCAGGGAGAGGATATATTTTGGCTTTTTTCTATTTACAAATTTTGTGTTTTCCTGTGTATAACCCATAACACACAGAACATGAACCTTCAGGTAACGAAAACAAAACTAGAGGCAGGAGGCTCTTGCAGGCCGTTAGAGACAAGAGGTTATTCTGGTAGAGAAGGCTTGCAAGGTCCTGTCACACCACGCAGACAGTATGGATGCCAAATGGTAAATTCGGTTTTTGTATTCTATTTGTTTGGGGTTTTTTTCCTCCTCAGGTATAGGTTCTGTATGTGAAAGTATAGTATTGTCAGGTGTTCAGATTGGTGAGAGAGAATTATCTGCGACTACCCAACAAAAATTAAGGTAGAAAAAACACGTATCTTCATATTGGCTAAATATTGGCCAGAACTTAGACCTAAAACTTCAGAAAATATAAGAATTCTCTTTTCCAAACCACAGACACAGACTAGGTAATTAAAATACCTAGCTAAGTAGAATCAACCCATGAAGCTGCACTGTAAGTTTTTCTTTTTACCTTCCGTGCATTTTAGATGTTTGAATTCATAATGAAGTTACATTACATCGAGCTCTAATATTTGAAATAGCAGCATAAGGTATACTATTATTGCTACACAAAGTAACATGAAAGCATGTTAATTAAGATTTAAGAAGCTACATCAGGAAAAAAAAAATGTTCTACTGAAAACATTTATAAGCAAGTCCTTAAGTAGAGCCATTTTTAGCCAAGCTGACCACAAAGTTTGAATACCTTGCCAGATACTTATTCTATATTTATTCTGAATATAACCAATAAGATGTAATTTTACTTACAAACTAACCTGACTTAGAAAAAAACCAAACCATATAGTGCAGTATCATATAGCATCATCAAAAATAAGCACGTTGAATACAAAATAGGACTTTATTAGATAAGGCTCTATATTGAGAAGCCTGGGGAGAAGAACAAATAGAACAAAAGTCAAATATCAGTGAAAATATTGGAAGACTGTAAGATCACAAGGCTGTGAAGCTTTTGAAGTTGAATGACTAACAGATATAGCAATCCCCACAATTTTATGATTCCAGTTTGAAAAAAAAATACTGGTATGGGTATGATACTGTTGTTTTGTATGATGACTAATAGTTGTTAAAGATATCTGACCAAAAAAAATAATTTGCACATCATATTTTTTTGGGAACACGTAAAAAAGGGTTGTGTTCAAGTCTATCTGAAGTTAAGGCCATTTCTGTAAACAGCTTAAGTGTGGATGGTTGAAGTGAGCACGGAATTTCACAAACCCAGTCAAAGGACTTCAGACAAGATGCACAAAGTAGCCACTAAAAACATGTGAAACCAGAAAGTCAGTAGCTCCGGTGGATCTGCAGCAAGCATAGCCAGAGGGGGCTCGGTATGCGCTACCTAAACATTGGTCTAAGCCAAGTGTTAAGAACAAGAAGAATCGTGGACACGTTCTATATGTTCTCCACCCAATTTTTGCTCAGATCACAGAGCAAAACCCAGCAGAACAACTGAGAAAACTACTAGGTTTTGTTCAACATGTTGTTCCCAAAACAAAAGCATCCAGGAGAGAAAGTCTGAGCAGTCGTGGTGTCACCTGGCTAGCACGAGCAGCCCCTGCCTGATAACAGCTTCAGTCTTGTCACTGACAATCACCCTATTAATGCTGTCTTTTAAAATCTATCTAGGGAGACTGATACAAATCCAAAAAGATATTAGGAATACAGCTGTCATAACACTATGAGTGAATCACACGAACAAACTCTTCATTTCAAGAAACTGGTTATTGCAACCGCTAAGCTGAGCTGGAGAACCTACCCTCATGTCAGCTCTCACAAACGAGCAGGAAAATGTTCCCTGCATACACGGACCTGACCCAAGGGACAAGTTGGTAAGCCAAATTAAATATTTTCCAGGGTCCACAGACCTCAGCTGAAACTTCCTGAAATTCCCACCTGCTTGGAAGTCCTACTAGGAAGTTTAGCCACAGGTATCTATAAACCAGATCAAATCACTAAGTAATTGAAATACTAATGCAAGAGGAACGCATTACACTGATTAAACCAGTATTCCTACTTTACTAACCTAGTGCCAGGAGACTGGAACCTCTTATTAAGAAATAAGGACTGGACTTCATTATTAATAAATTTCTACTTTATTAGCAACAAAGCTATGGGAAGCGCTCAATGTTTTCAAAAGCTCAATGTGAAAAATCCCACTCATGATCAAAAGAATGCATACAGTTTTGAACAAAAAGAAAGCAAAGCTTTGAATTGGTAATAACATTATAACCATTAGAAACTCTGATTACAATGGCATAAAGACTTACAGCTGGCTAAATACTAGACAAGTATCTTCAAAATCATGATTTTGATACTAGGTTTTGAATTTGTGTGTGATAGAGTTAGGTATCTACAAGAGGCAATGCACTAGTAGTAAGTTACACCTTAGAAAAGTGATTTTGAACTGCTGAACTACCATTATTTGAAAACCGAACAACTAAATAATACTTTTTCAAACACATTGTTCAAGAATTTGGCTTAACATACACGATCAGTCCCATGATATTGCTGGTATACATCACTGATAGGAAGGAAAAGAAGAGCAGCGTAAGGAATGATGGTTTGTATCAACACTGAAATCACCTACTTTGACCATAAAAATAAAAGATCTGCCTTTCTAACATATTATAACCTCAAGTTAGCCAGATTCATTATTCCTTGATGACCGCAATGGCATGTGTTGATTTACATTTCTGATACTGTCTGAACTATTTTCTGATATTACGGCTTTCTGTATAATTTCTTAACTGCTTTAGCTAAAACAATTGATGCAATTATAATGATTGCCCAGTCTCTGTATTAGCTAAGAAACACACATTCGAAGAAAACTGAAAAACCTAGGAGAAATCTTTAGTTAAATTAGTTAACCATCATGTGTTTTATAATGGGCCCACACAGTTTGCAACCATTTATATAAACGTTCACTGATTGCTAGTTAAAGCTAGTGCAATAATTATTCACAAGCTGATAGAAGTTCCTGCCCAAATTCAGTGATGTCTGGGGTTAGTTTAATCAAACAAAGGTTAAGATGAAGGTTTATTTCTTTAGTAATAAAGAATCCTCACCACCCACACCAGCATACATAGAAAATAAATTTTGCTCCCTTGGGCACAAATACCTCCGCTCAATGAACAATGGCTTTCACTCTGCTAATTGGAGAACGGAGAGGTAAAGGTCATGTGTAAAAACAATAGGGGATATAAAAATAATGCAAACTAAGGAAATTACAGCATTTTCCAATTGTCAGCGTGACAGCTACCAGTGAGAAATAAGGACATCAGATACATGTGCCCTACTGTGCAGGCTGGGTAACAAGACAGTCTGCACTCCACTGTGCTGGCAGTGTGTAAACATGTTTCCTTTCTGGGGACAACGGGGCTATGCCCCAACAAAAGTAATAATCTTCTCTAGAATTATGTTGACCTGGAATCTAACTAATCATTTCAATAGGAGGAAATAGGAAGAGGGAGGTAAGGATGAAAAAAAAAAAATAAAAAAATGTTTGAATTAGGTCACTGAAGTGCGACCATTTGAGCCATTCTTCTGTTCTGAGTAAATGAATTTTAACGTTCTTTTTAGTTCTTGTTCATATTTAAGTATGACCTTGCTTAGCAGTTTGGTTGGGTGAAAAACAAGAGCAGGGTTTCGAGCAGCATTGTGTACCTTACTTGTTCTCCATGGATTAGAACTGACAAATGCAAATTATAGTGAAACACTCAGAAAAAAAGTACATGCAGGCAAACTATCATTTAACTTTTTGAAAAATCCTTATGTCTATAGTTGTGTCCTCTTCTTAATTTAAATGACAGATGCAGATGTTGTTCTTAGTAGTTAGCACTCATATTAATTTATTTTTAAATGTTTGTACACAGGTTTCAGACAACATTAAGGGAAAGAACATTTCCAAATGAAATTACAGTAAGGAATTTTTAATCAAGTTTCCTTCTTCCTCCTGTTCTTTTTCCTTGCATCTATTTTAAATAGTTGCCTTGAAAATGCATATACCTCTGAAAAGCTCTAGACCGTGATTTTTTTCAGACTTGCGAAGGGTTGTCATGTTTCAGCTCTTTTCCCCCTACTTACTTGTCCAGTCTTCAGTGTTCTAAGACATGCACTTAAAGGATAATAAAAGAAGACCACATTATGTGTCAAATTAAATGTTGTTGATACTTGCTTTAAGTGTACATGCACTGACATTCTGTTGTGGATCAGCTGCCGGACAATAATACTTGCACATTCCCCGCCTGACAGATTGTTCTGTATTTTGTTTGAGATGCTCTAATGTTTTTGACGACCCATACAAGGCCACACATTTCAGCAAATTTTCCAAATTAATACTGAGACCAGTTTACAATGTTTTCTTCAGTAGCGCTCACTCTTACTGATTGTGTCCTAAATAATAAACCATGGCCTCGGGCAGTTTTTCTCAGAATGTTTATGATGAGAACTCATTCATCTAAATCTACTGGCCAATGGAATAAAATAAATCAAGAATTTCCCAAAATATAACAATATTTGTGTTCTCTAGATAATTGATGACTGCAGCTGCACTAATTAAAACCCATGTGAGTTTCATTAATCTTGGTCACTAGGTCCAATTGCTGTTCACCACACCCTGATCCCTGCATATTGCCCTTGTGTCACATTCAGGTGAGACTTGATTTTTAGTTAGAATCTCACAATATCATTATTATATTTTTAAAATCTGAACTATTATATCTTGCATATACCTACTGTGCATCTAAGCGACTTGTTTCACAACAGGTAAGCTCAATAATAAATTTAAAATATTACTCAAGACTGAATTATTTTCAGTAAAATGCTTGCCAATACTCTGCCACCCCAAAGGTGACTGTGAGGTATAGATAGGGGTGAAGACTACCTGCACTAAAAAAATTCTCCATTCAAGAAAAAAAAAATAAAAAAATTATCTTTTCTTCAGTGTTACTACAGTGGCATTTTGTTTGCACACCTACACTTTTCTCTACTGGAAATCAAAACTACATCTTTGCTAGAGTATTTCTAGGTAAAAGCTGTATCATACATATATTTTTCTGTATCAGAGAACATTTTTATAGCTGTAGATATGCTTTGCTTGTTAAAGAAAAAGAAATGTGTCAAAAACTTGTGGTTCAGATAAATATCTACAGAAATAGCTATAACTAATGTTAATAACTAAGCTGCCTTGCAGATCATAAATACTAGGAAATATAAATAACTCCTAGAGACAACTGCACAATCTATATTTGAGGAAAGGCAACGTTTGAGTAATCAATCACATGAAGGCAACACTGTCATAAGCTGAGTTTATGAAAATACTTGTAAACATTTATTAAATGTAAATCCCTCTTCAAAATGTGTGTTATCAGAGATCCCCATTTTTTCATGCAATTTGGAGTATGTAATATACAGCAGCTGATGAATATACAAAAGCCTTGTCGCAGGAGCTGCTTCCTGTTGGTCTCTCAAAGTGCTGGCAGTGATACAATTTCTTTCAAACTGATGTCATATAGAACATGTTCTAGAGAATAACTGATAAAATTTAAAATCTGGCTGGATCATCCTTACCAAACAAAATTAATTCTTGCTATTAACACTTCTTCTTTTTCAAGATTAAGGAGTGCATTTTGCTTTCATTTGCTGATTGAAGTCAATGGAATAAATAATAACCCATGTAATGGGGAACACGTTTTGGACCATTATGTACAGGCTTATTTTTACACCATGACACAGCTTTTGTCAAAATAACTTCAAAGCTGACATGCAAACTTAATAAATGCTGCACTGCAAAATGCTTCCACAGAAAAGCTTCGTGCTGCCCCTTTGGAAGTTTTTTCCTATGTATGGGAAGGAAATGTTGCAAATCTCCAGAGGAGCACTGCTGTCTGCTCACCCCTGTGGCCTTGGGCATGTATGATTTGCTCCTCTTCAGTTTTCTGCTTTCATTCAGATGTCGGGGGATCAGCCAGGCTCTGGCCAACCACCGGGGCTCTGACCACAGCAACCATTTCTCCTACCGATAGCTATTCAGCATACCCAGACCTAACACCCACGGACCAGTTTCCTGCTTATCTGCTTGACAAATTAGCTCCCCCAAAAATTTCTCCAAGAACTAAACATAAGCTAGGCAGGGATGGGTCCCCAAAATGAGAGACAGCAATGCCATCAATAGGGCATTATGGATGCCATACATAACGGCATTTGAGGGTCTGAGAAATAACGTGGAAATGATGCTACAGAACAGCCAAACAAATCAATTCCTTCTGACCGCAACAAACCTACACCTCAGGGGGGACCGATGACCCAGACAGTCCACACTGTTTGCAGGCCATACCCAACCTGCAAGGACAACTCACGAGGCTCATGGCCTCTTCTGAACATCATCTCTTCCCAAGAGGAAGCTCCACAACCCATACACAAGGACCCAATGTCGTAATAAGGCAGATGAATTATGTTGCTAGGGTCAGTTCTAGCCTGGTCTTCATCTTTCCTGGTATGTCCATATATTCCTCCCATGCCATAAAAGTGAAGGGCAGACACCCTTATTACAAAGTAACTACAAATCATTCACGTTGTGGGGAGGAGGTGCGGTACCCAAAGAAATGACAGATGCTAAGTACAGGTTCTGAGAACTGTTCTAACAGCAACATCAAGCTTTTTCATACCCTTTCTGGTGAAATAGTTTAACCAAATAACTTCTTAACGAGAGCAGCATTCTTATTTATATGAGGATTTCATTATCCTTTTAACAGAACATACAATGACATAGAATGAAAATACAAAATAAAAATTAAAGATATTCTCAGCGAATCTATGCATTGTACAATGTGATAAATAATAAAATTGATCATCTTGCCACAGGATCTTTTTTCCCCCCTCTCTTTTTAAGCATTGCCATCTTATTCTGTTGCTGACAATAAAATCACAGAGAACATTTTGGAACACTGCAGTAAGCAGATGTTGTAATATGGCTCTAGTGTCGGCTCTGGTCAGAAAGCATAGGTGAAAAAAATTCACAGATTGCAATGGTTCAGAGGCCTGGTTGGGCAAGTCGTGCTTAAATAGTGGTAGACCTCCCAGCAGGTGCCAGCTGAACATGTTCTGAAGCGATTTTCTGAATGGCCTTAACAGATTTTCAATCTTCCAATTTTGGTCCTCGATGGGCTGCGCTTATATATCATGAGTCAAAGTTTAAGTTGCTTTTAAAAGGAAAAAAACCCCAAGGAACCAAAATCTTGATCAAAGAGGATGTGTAACTCATTCTGGAATAGGAACACTAATTTTCTGACTCCTATAGCTCATAAATGGTTGAACTGATTTCAGTCAAACTGCTAGCAGAGACCAAGCCTGGAATATTTCAGTACACAAAGACAAGTTTTTTGAAATGTTACGAATGAATGAAAAAAGAAGGGCACGAGTGAACGTATTTTGCAGGCTTTACTATAGCATTCTCCCTGCTGTCCCAACACCTTCATTAAATTAACTATTAACAAAAACTAATACTGAACTGTTGTACTCAGTTTATGTTTTCCTTAATCCTCTTCTATTTTATCGGCAATCCACATATTCCCAACCTTATTCAAGCACCCTATTTTCAAATGCTCATAAGCTGTCAGTGTCTGTCAGTACCTGACAGGCTGTCTTTGTTCTAACTGTCCATATCTAAACAAATATTTCCCTTCCATTTATCAAACACATTGCGGTAATAACCATCTCTCCTTCACTGAGCACAACTTCTGTTCCCCAGAAATGAGCAAAAGTAGGAAGGGAGGTTTCAGCGGTGCTTTCTGAGTAAATTGTGTTTAGCGAGTGCTGGGATGCATCTAAAGCTGAGTTATAATTTGGCTGTACTTTGTCAGCAACACGGCACCGCAAATGTTAGCAACAAAACATTTCAATGTAATTCTGTTTCAAGAGTCTCCTGAACACTGAGTATTCCTGATCTCTGTATTTCAGACTACTTTTCCCTATGGCTATCCACTCATGTTTTTTTAAGAAAACTTCATTTTCCACTCTGCCCAAATTTTTTCTTACCTCTGGGTCACTTCTTATTATTTCTTTACCCACACATGACTGCAAAACCTACAAATCCAGTATCATGAAATTCATTCTCTGTTCACTGCTTTTAATTTCTATTATATCCAGTGCCTATAAATTTGTCTCATAAGCAGCTTGCATAATTTTACTAAGTTAAGCTCACCTGTGAGCATCTTTTTTTCCATTCTGAATATTGGTAACATATTAGGTATTGCCTCTCACTGTCAATCCTCATTTATTTTCTTTTCCATGACTTCAACAGGATAATTCCAGTGCCTCAACAGCACATAACTTATTTTCCTGAACTACTTCCGATGAATGTTTTTCGACTTACTTGTTTTCTAAGACCTTTTCCTCCTCAAGCCCCAAATGACAGAATCATATTTTAAGGAAATTGCTGCAGAAACAATGGACTGCAGCTTTGGGTCAACTGCATGGACATGCTTGAAATTGTACTTGGTAGGCACTCCATTTTCATTGCAATTGCTGTGGGGCACACTGCAATGACTGCAGCAAACTGTCAAGGATTTTCTTGTGTCAAGGTCAGTCACGTGCATTGCACAATCCACTTCTGAAATTTATGTTTTGTTTCCACTGCTTCTACAGGTAGGCTGTTCCAAAACCTCACTCCTCTAAAGATTTAGCAATCTTTCTTCTATTTTCAGTTTCTTTTCTCATGGCTGTTTTTTTTCCAATTTATCCATCTGCCAAGAGTAAAACCAAAACAGGTCCTCTTCCCTTTCAGTCAGATTATTGTAACTTCCCTTAGGAGAATATCTCTGTTCACATCTTCTGCTTCAGCCAGAACTGTAGACACTATTCTTCATGGTCGGATGTCTCACCCAGGCAAAGTTCAACGGCATTAATACTTCCACATCGCTTTGCTGCAAGTACTTTGGTTGGTTCATCCTAAAACTGCCGTTACCCATTTTGTCATACCTGGAGATCATACGAGGCTCTTAGTCTAGTGGTCAGATAAAATAATCATATGATTTTACACTTTCCAATGAATAAGCCTTCGACTTTACAGTGAAAAGAGTATTAATCATTATTTGCTTGATCTCGAAGTTCTCATCAGATCTCATTCCAGTACTTTTATTCCTATTGTAAAAGCCATCCAGCTTTTACCATTTGATAATCTGGTTTGAATTTTACAATACCGCTATAGCTCATGTTACCAACAAACTCCAAAGGACTATTCCTGCAATTTACTGGAAAAAATAAGTAAAATCGGTATCAAGATCACTCTTTGTGGAATTTCACCTCTACCTTTTGGCTCACCACGTCTTTTTAAAGATAACCTTTTGTTATTATCCCTTTAACTAATGCGTTATGACCTCAGAGTTCTTGTACTAATCTCTGTAGCTGAACCAATTCTCAAGTGGCACCTTACTTGATGTTTATTTGAAATCCAACCATACAAACTTCCTTTGTCAAAAGAGAGAGGTATCAAACAAGGTCACTAAAGACAGGTACCAAGTTAGATGGGAAAGATCTCCTTTGGTAAACCCATGCTGCGTATTTATCATACTGCTGTACTTCCGTATCTTTGAATCATTCTTTCTCTGGTATTTGTGCTAAAGCTCTGCACACAGTTTAGACCACATTATTGCTAATCCCTTCCCTCTCTCTTCTTAAATACGAGTACAGAAATTACTATTTGTTTCCAGTCCCCTGGGAGCGGGGTGGGAATTCAGCCATGCTCCACTCATGGCTCGCTCCCTGCGTGTACAGGGAGCAGATGCGGTGGGGCTGGATGGGGCGTCACTGCTGGTGCAAGGTAGCGGTTCTCTACTCCGCACCCAAGCGGCTACATCACCACGGGGGAAACAGTCCTACCAGTAAGAAAGGCAACTAATACAGCTGGTCCCCAGCAAAGTTCCTCAGCTCTCAGTGGAGCTGTAGGAAATAACCACTGAAAGCACTGGTATTCGTTATGCACCAGCAAAGGAATGCCCTCATCACTTACTGGTGAGACAGGCAAATATTTTAATACAGCACCACAGAGCAAAAAAATGCAAGAAAAGCTCTCACTCTTGAATCCTGTTAGGGAAGAACTTCTGGTACCTTGCATGGCATCTGAGGAGCTATTGGGCTCGACATGGTCAGAGCATCTGTTTTCCTTACATTTTTCTCTCATCGTTTTAACAGGTAGGAATGGAATTTAGATGGCAATTACTGCTAAAATTGTAAGTTCCTTCAGACTGGAGTTCCTGATGGATGCAGATTGGGTGTGAGTCAAGAAGAAATACCCCTTGTCCACAACACAGCTGCTTGACTTGACTAGAAAATAGTGTTTCTCCCCTAATTCCCAATTTCATTTAAAACTCTGGTTATAAATCACTGCCAGTGGCTGGACTGACTGAAATTCTAATGCTATACTAACTTCTATTGCATAAACACTATGAAAAAAAGTATTTCAGAGTAAATCTGTAAATCCCTCAACTCATTCCATTGTCCCTATATACTGATACTTCAGTGTGCATATTACTGCAACAAGGAATATATTTCCATAAACAGTGAAATTAGGAGAGCGTTAGAAATGCAGCCTTTGTGATTAAATTATGCTTACTTCCATCAGTGCAGAATATACGCTGCCAAACCCAAGAAATTATGGTCAAAGAAGTTTTCAAAAATCTTCACTCTTTATTAGCATGTTTATCAGACTATGTATAACTTTTTTTTTTTTTTCTTATAAGTAACAGGACAAGTACCTAAAGATCAAATCAAAACATTGATTTCACAAACCAAACTCACCAGGAAATGTCATAATAATGGATTACATTATTTTCTTCAATCATTTACAGTTTCCCACTCTGCCATTCCTGGTCAAAGAAGTTTATTTCTTGGCTCAGACCAAATGCTCCCCTCCTAAGTCAGGCAAGTTATATATCTCTGCAATGAAAACTAAAATAAAAATAGTGAACTACGTACTCCAACTGGATTAACTTACTCTGACTAGATTAACATTGTGGTACAGTGATATCAGATTCATAAAAATTAAGATCTACTGATATCTGAAAGGGTGTTATGCAACATGAATTTGATGATGGGCATATGGGAAGGGCACGAAGAGCTGAATTATCTTTACCCCAAGGTTCATACACCAGGTTAATTGTTTCTATGCATTTGCTGTTACAATTCATTGTAACTGCCAACATGGTTAAAATATTAAGAGAATGCTTTAAAAATGAAAATAACTCATTCTGGAACTGCACTTTCATACACATTAAGGGTTCACCAGTGGCTTCTAAGAGACGAAGAGTCTAGCTAGGGTTTTCCTTCAGATTAGAGTTCCTAAAATCCTTTCAAGAGCTCAGGATTGGGAGACGGAGCATTTAAAGAAAGGCACTGAGCTCTGCAAACCACAGGTGCCAAGCCAGGTGAAGGGGAGAAGGAATCAGGGCGCTGCCCTGCCCGTACCTCGGCTGCTGACTCTGACCCCCATTCTGAGCACTGCAAATGCTCCCTTGCTGAATTCATGCCAAAAAAGTATTATGCTACCACTTCCACAAAGGTTATCCACAATCTGGGCCCAAGGAATTCATTCTCACCACCGAGAAAAATGCAACTCCCATTAAGAGTAATGGAAATTGCACATGTGTATCAGGACAATTTAAGGCCCTTAAGGAATTGTATCCTCCCTTTACCCACACATGTAATTTTCATTAATACCAATTAAAAGAAAATCAATTCAGTAAAATTATGTCCAGTTTCCATAGCACAGAATCCCATGCAAAACAATAGTAACCAGCAAAGAGTTTTCTTTTTTTATTTAAGCCAGATTTAAATAGTCATTCAAATTGACATTTTTAATAAAAACTAATTGTTTTACTCAAAGCAACAGCAGCTAAAATGGAAATTTCAGGCTGCAATCCAATCAGTGTAAATTGTTCAGGAAGAAGGAAAAAACCTTAAAAATTTTTAAAAAATATTTCATTATGTTTTCCTTTTGGGGCTCAGATCCTGCAGGCAGAATGAAGAACACAGGATATGGACAGAGCAGAGGGATCCTTCTGCCATTTATATATCTAATATATATTATATTTTCTTTCAACTTTGTCCAGCCTTAAGTAATATGTACATTAAAATGATTATGTTCCTTTCATATTGTTCTAAATCAAAAAAGAAAACTTAAATAAAACTGCAGTGGATATTTCATATTATGTTATTATTACTTAATTTCTAATGTACTACTAAAGGTATGAGCATGAAGTTTGAGAGCAGTTCCACGACATTTTTGTAAGCTGGGAGTAAACAGCTTTACATTCATAGAAGTGATTCTAAGTACTGAATTATTTTAACAGACTCTGAATTTGAAAACACCACACACAAGCTCACACTTTTCCTATGACCTTTGAGAATAAAGCACCAGATAGGAGGAGAATGCGACTGCGTAAAAGTTGTTTTCAAGTAATTTCTGTGCATTGCCTATTCCACTGCAAACTTGGGGGAGGCTGGTCCCCGGTGCCCCCGAGAAGAGCCTTTGCACCAACATTTGTCCTCTCCTCCAGCCCAAACCTGAGCAGTAGGTCCCAGGAGTACCCCTTTTACCCCAGCCATAACAAAGTAATCCTTTTGCGGGTGACTCTGAACCCACAGCGCCCTGGCAGCTCAACGTAACACGGCTGCCCTACAAACGAGAGTCAGGCCCAGTTTTCATCCAGCAGAAGGTATGCTCAATAAAAAAACTAGGAAAGGAGATCTGGGCCATGTGGCACATACAAATAAATATATAGGCACTCTAGGACGAGTCCTGTGAGAATTGTCCTGAAAAGAAGTTCCTAAAATGATTATAAAAGTTATAGTACATGAGGTCCAACAGGAGACAAACAGTAGAAGTAACTTTTAAACAGAAAAAACTGCATGGTTATTTTCCTTTTCCTGCTCATAATAAGCATACATACTGTACTTGAAGGGTAAATGCAACTATTTAAATATTTATCAAGTAAATACATGTGCTGGGGGGGGAGGGGTGTTTTATGTCTGATTTTGAGAACAAATAATTTTTAAAAGGTAAATCTAACGCAATGCAATAAAACTGCAAAGTACGTTCTGACCTTCTACTCTTCCTTGCTACACTTATATGCACATATATACACACTTTAATAATACATATCCCAGTGGAGTACAACTGACCCCAGTAAATCCTGCTGTTTCCCCAAGTGTGGAATTAAAAGCTTCATGACCAGAGTGAGAGAACACATTTGTTTCCATTCTTGTGATATCATTTTCCCCCCTCAGACTAGTGTCACCACTGAAGCCCATGTTACTCTACATTGCTGACTCAACTGTTTATGTTAAAAAAAAAATTACAGGCATTGAAATCAAATCTATTTCTTTAAAAAAGAGGCTAGTCTTTTTTTTTTTTCCTGCAATAAGCTAGTAAAACATTTTAGAAGGAAAAGCAGACATTTTTAAGTGATAGTTCCAATACTGCACACATTCAGTAACACCAAAAAAACCAAACAAATGTTATTTTGTAGGTACAAAAAATAACCAAGCCATGGAGTCCATGAAAATTGTTAGTTAAAAGCATATAACTTTGTAAACTACACTTTTGCTTAACAAATAACGGGAGCAGAATATATTTTATTTTATAATTATGAAGATAGCTTATCCACCTAATCTACTTCGTTTGCAGAACAGAAAAGTAACTTAGAAAAATATAGCATATGTGTAGAAATGTACGAAAACCAAACAACATACATGCTTTTCTGTTTGCAGCATCAAAGATGATCTGAATTCAAGCAAAATTCACACATATGCATGTTCTCTCTGAAAAGGGCTGAAATTTCCCTACTCTGTACATGAGATGCACAGCCCTGCAAGGGAACTTTTGACCTCAAAAGTCAAAATAATGACGACTTGAGCAAACGGTATTTGTACTTCCTTTGGTCGCCAGTCTCCAGTTACCTATTCTCCTCCTACCTCAATAACCTGCTGCTACACTAAGTCAACTGTTTTTCCCACACTTCTCCCTGCACTTGTTTCCCCTTTTTCCTTTTGTGTGTCTCCTCCTCTGTCTCCTCTTCTTAGTGCTTAACATTTCTTTCTCTCCTCATTTTAAGTCATAGTCTTGCACCTCCCAAATATCTACCCCAAATCCAGGGTTCTCCAGAACAAACTAATATGCAAGTACCCATAGGAAACCTGTGACTTAGTATTTCTGGACTGCTTATGCTTCTTATTTTTCCAGGGGACCAAATATGCCTCAGCCAGTCCAGATCACAAGATGGTGACGTTGTTACGATGCAATTAGAAAAATGATATTTTTGGAATTGCATCTGTCTGCATTTCCACACAGTGGACAGACCAAACAGAGCTTTGGTCACTTCTGCAATACCTAGGTTTCTGTTCCTATCTGATATGCTAGTTCACAGGGGAAAGCAATATTACGCATATAAATGATTTACAGGGAAGCAGGGTGCCTCAGTGGACTGGGCACTATAAGGGCAGCCAGGAACTAGGCTTAGTCTCAGTTCTGTCACTCATGTGCTGCGCAGCCTTAGAAGAGTCAGTTATTTTATGAGCGGTATTCAGCCAAATTTGTAAAGATTGTAACTCACAGAGGACAGGCAGGCATTGTTTCTGTACCATGATAACCTTCAGATTTGTAAGGTATAGCTCATCTCTAGTATAGAAAAATGTCACAGTGAGTCTTCTGGCTTTCAGACCACCTTGTGCAAAACCAGAACAGTTATAGTTGGTGTGACATGCTCTTCACATTACTGGGACTTAAGGTATTGGGAATGCCACATACAGAAAATTGCTCCATTCCTCTCACTATTTGTTTTTTTCAGTACTGATTTTCTTAAAGAGTTAAAGAACATGATCAACACAAGCAAGTACTCTCTACTGAAATAACGCTGGTGACTTGAAGAAACAAACAAACAAATAACAAAAAGAAATAACCTACGTATGAATGAGTGTAACCCATTTATGTCCCCACCCTGAGAGTGCTGAAAATCAACACAATGTCTTTCTGTGAAATGTTTTTCATATGAACTGCTGATTAAGCTGAAAGGTTTGTAAAATTACATGTAAGCAGACAACTCCCTGCTGAATACCCAACTGAGGTATTCCTCCGTTGCCTTTCTGAGCAGGTTTGATGCTGCACTTCCAAAATGCACTCTAGCTGGTGCAGTTTCAGGCAGTGGCTGAAAAAGCAGAGGACTCAGACTATGATAGACAGCACTCCACACCTTGGGTAAGAGCAGGCAGCCTGGAGGGATTACCTAGGCATAGCTGAGGGTTTCTTTTAATGAAAATCTTAGAAACCCAAAGGAACAAGACAGAAAAAGTACTATTAGAGATTACAA
>NW_009260128.1:1947173-1967173 GCF_000687185.1 Egretta garzetta
TCTGGGTGGGGAGAGACCCCTACTTTTTCACTAATTCGCACCTTCACTCAAGGTCAGCTGGTAGAATTTGGGAACTTTAGAAAAAGTTAACATAGAACAACGCACTTCAAACTCCTCCACACCTTGATTCATTCAGGTTCAGGATGGAAGAGACTGTGAAATGACTTGTGAAATAAATTATCAAACCCCTTTCTGTTGTCATACAGCATTGTATATCCACTACTCTGAATTCGTCCATCAGTGCTATTTTCTGCCTCTACTTCCAAACTCTGGATTAAGAAATAGATCTGATAAAACCAAGAGACCTTCCCCTTTACCTCCCAACAGTTCAGTTCTTTTGCGTTCTCTTAATTTGGAACAATTAGGCAAACTCAGATGAACACCTCTCATCTTGCGGCCTTGATGAAATCCTAATATATTTCTAGACATTAAAAAGAGGTCCTTTGGGAAGAGGACTTGTGTCAGGACTGGCTATAACACTGAAGGGCTTCAGCAAACTTACTTGTAGTTAAAACTGTGAATTGTCCAAGTCGGTTCTGCTTTATAAACTTTACCTCCTCATCTTCCCGCAATATAAAAAAAAAATCCTTGAGACCTCTGCAGATATGATAAGATAGATGGCTATCTTAAATCCTTACCACCAAAGCTCATCCCTGACTTTGTCCATAAGCTCCCAAATTATCTTTGCCATCGCCATGCTCAGAATTCAAATAACATCCTGCAGTGAAGCCTGTGCTGCGGGGTGAGTGTGCGGCAGGGCAATGACAACAGAAAAAAAACCAAAAAACATAAGCAACATTTATTTCTGTTCCACTTAAAGAACAGCCAAAGATCAACACACTCAAAGCCAAATCAGCAACAGCTAGATAGATGAGAAAAAGCTGCAGCTCGACTCTCTTGTACATCTCCTAGATGAGGGAAACTAAACTTTGCCAGCAAACACCTATCCTGGCTTCTTTTTCCATTCTATTGATTTGCTTCATTTGCTCATATATTGTTAAGCAGAGTAAGGAATTGTCAATTGCTGCTTTGTCAAAGGTGACAGTGCTAAGAGATCTGCAAGAAGACATGGCTGAGGAGACCCAAGCTTCCCAGCTGAAGGTGGCCTGAGCACCAATCCACAGGTGGTCTCCCAGTTCTGCAGAGATCTGATGCCCTACCACAAAGGCACTTCTTGGTCAGAGCCTTTTGGAATTTTGTCACAAACCTCTTACATACTTCACTTTATGACATGGACTAATTCCAGAACCTGCAAGGACTCCTACTGATTCCCTTCAGAAAACCAGAGAAGTGGGCAACTCCCTCAGGACCTCAGGCAGGCATGGGCTGATGCCACTGGAGACACCAGTTCTGAAGCTGGGCACCAGATCACACACAGGAGGGCTTCTGAAACTCCCCAAGGCTTGGTAGCCATGCCAGCAGTGTACGGAGCAGCTGCAGTGTTTGACCCACGTTTCACAGGACCCATCAGCGTTTGCCTCATGGTCTATCACACATCATAATAGGGCATAACTCAGCACAACAATGGCAGCAACATCTTGCCATAGAAGGAGCAGGTAAATCCTTTCCAGGCCTGCTAAAGATTATTGCTTAGAAGGAAAGACTTTATACGCAAATTCAGCAATCCAGAGCAACCTGATTTTCTATAGGTAACTCTGAAATTGCTCACACTGTCAGGACCAGTAGATACTGGCTATAAGAGCCTAGAGGCTAAAAAAGGCCAACCACCAACCAAGCAACTCACCTCCCACCTCTCCTCCAACCTCTAGCCAAATTCATGCAGTAGGGGACTAAGAAGTATCCCTGGTAGTGGAGGGATCAAACTGTCACACCTCTGAGATCTGGGAAGAAAGAAGCAATCTACCAAGATCTTCTTTTTCATAGCAGTCAAACCCAAGGATATTTCAAGGCCTGTCAAAGCTGCTTCCTCCTTTATTTGAGCCATGAAGGAAGAAACCACAGCTGGCACAGAGCTGAAGACAGTAATTAGCTGAATACTCCTTGAAAAAAACATTCAATTTTCAAGCTGGACTAAAAAAGGATGGCAATAAGCAAATTGGAAGACGTGGTTCTTGTATCTCTCAACAGGTTACAGAATTTTTGGCGGTATCTGTCAAGAGATCAAAGCCATTTTTCTGAGAGTACTCTACTTCCCAAATAAAATAAACCTGTATAAAGCACTGGATGGAAGCAGAATGCCCACAGTTGAACAGCACCTAGCTAACAGGATATATTCAGAAAGAATTACATCAATACTAGTAAAAGTTATAATCTATCTCAACAAAAATGCAAGAAGTGCAACACCAAAATACACACAAATCAAAGAAATGAGAATGAGAAAGCACATTTTTTTGCCAGGGGAGCATCTATATCAACACCTAGCATTTAGGAATAGCTGATTTTAATGTAAATAATGAAAAGCCACATGTATCTTCATTCCCATAAGAACAGCAAATATTACTGGGATTGATGATGACGTTACAAAATGGGATACTGAAATGATGGGCCAGATCTACTCCATAATTATATCTTTGTATGGTTATCATACAAGTAAAAAAAATTAACCTTGTAATCTTTAGGTTCATCCATCCTGATTCATGCTAGAAAATAGCCTAATACAGGTATTTAGTAAACACAAAAAATTCCTTATTTAGATGAAAAAGACAAACAGCAGCTTCATATTTTTGAATAAAGGAAATGACCTCAAGCAATATCTTCCACTTACAGTACTTGAAATCAGAGACATTTGAAGCCTATTCTGTAAAAGATGCACACAAAGAAAAATTGAACCTCAAACACCTTTCGTGCATTTCACTTACAATTCCTCAACTCTCAGAGATCTGAAAAGATTTATCATACTAAATTCCCTGTAGATGATAGGCAGCCAAACATTTAAATGTGACATCCAGAAAGGTAATTTGTCCTTATAAGGACCGTCCACATCCCTAAGCGTTCAAGCTGTCATCTTATACTTTTAAACACTTAGGGTTTTCGGATGAGCAGTGATAATTTTTAACAAAGCAGAGAGGTCTCAATTTGCAAATTGAGTAACTCATCGAATAGGAAAGTTGGATTTGTAATAGAGTCTGACAGATGTCTGCACCGTGACATGACAGTGACAAAGTGCCTCTGAAATTTTCTCTTCAAAGATGAAGTTTCAGCTTGCCTCCTTTCACCTCTAGGAATCCAAATAATATTTTTTGATTATACAGGTGAAAAGAAATTTGGTTTCAGCTACTATCCATTTACATCCAGCAAATAAGTTATGATTATAATACCAGGCTCTTATCATGAGAAGCTCCAGCAACAGCAATATTGCAGAACAATGCTTAAGAGTCCCTGGTGGTACAGGAAGTCGGCAGAAAAAACCCCACCCAAAACAGCTGTAGAGGAAGCTATTTTCTTGAGCATAAAATTAATTTCTGAATTTTAAAATACTGTCTTGTTACAAACCACATTTGCAGGTTTCCTTAAGTTTTAACTTAACACGCGTATGGCTTAATAGAAGATGTATGTTAATTCAAATGTATCAACATGAACTGAGAATTCTGAAGTTATACAACAGGAATTTTTCTCAGCGAGACTCTCCAGATAGGTTAATACTCTGTTAACAAGCGCTGTGGTCAAAAAAAGTTGTCCCTAGTATGATTTTCTAGTGTTTTCACATGCAGGAATTGCTCAAATACTTAAAAACTTCCAAGATGCTACTGGAAAAGGGTATTTATGGCCACATTTAATGAACGCCAATGATGGGGGGAAGGGGAAGGTCAATCATTTCCCAGTGGTGCTGGAAAGGTACTACTAGAGCAATCACCAGGTTTAAGACACAGTTGTAAGTGAAGAACTGCTTCACAGCAGCTGGTTGTCCCCTGGGCCTGAGCAGCATAGCAGGAGAGGCAAACTCTAACCCTACAACTGTTGTGAGCCTAGCTGCTTTCTGAGATTTAGCAAGTTTCCAGAAGACAAGCATTTTGGTAGGAGTTAATGGGTGAGAGCTAGGGGTGAGAATGCCTCAGTCCATCAGTTATTCCTCCTCAAGGTAGGCTGTGGTTGTGGGAAGAATCTGAACTCAAAACCTGCTCCAAAAAGCCCAGTCCTAGCACAGCATCAACTTGTTTATGTGTGCAAAGGGGATTTCTTTAATCCTTCAAAATTAAAGGATCTGAAGAAGTAACAGTGTCTCAAGTTATTTCATACGAAAAGCACTCACAAGAATTGGACATATATACACTACTAACACCTAATAAAATGGCCATTTTTCAGTCAAGTATGCATAATTCCTATGCAATTCTGTGTTTCAAGCTGCATTCTAACTAAAGACATTAAATACTGCTGTCTCCCATGCTGCCTGTAAGTGGCAAGGTACCTCCTTAACTATTGGGATAGGACTGAAGACCTCAGTCAATGACATTCACTCTTCTTCAAGGACATGTAGCTGGAAAGAATGAATAGAAAGTAGGAACATAACACACTTCAGAAGATTTCACTATCTTCTTAGGGCATGGCTTTCTCGATTGTACATAGATTTATAGAACTTAAGAGATCAGGAATCATTAGGCTGCAATGGAAGAGTTTCTCACTCACACAACTTGGAGAAACACTGCAGAGCCTGCTTCTTAGGATGTAAATGTAACAGCAAATAGCATTAAGAAATGTCAATATGGTCTACTCTCTTAATTAAAAACATCCAAAATAATACATAAGGTGGATTCATAGGAAAGGTTTAAACATTTAGTGGTTAACATAAACAACTCTGTTAAATACTTACTGGAAATAAGGAAGCAAAGCCAAACAAAAAAACACGTCCAGAGCTTAAACTTGTGTTAATTATGGTGGAGATAAATCACTGAGAAACTGGCCAAAAGAGTTTGGAAGAATAATTGAAATAGTGTATCAAGTATATACCAACTTTGAATTGGAGTTTATAAAAACAATACCCTCTGAACAAGTTATTCCGTATCTGCTTACTGAAGCGTTGTGAGCTGCAAGTCCTTCTCTGAAGTGGTTACTGAAAACTTCCAGGGGCAGTGCAGGGGCCGAAACGAACCACTGTTCTGACATCTGCAGCAAGTCCTATAAACCACTTTCAAAAGATTTACTTCTTACAAGAGCAGCAGCTGGCACAGCCTCCCCTTGGGTTCTGCTACTGCAGACAGTGACTGATGAGGGCAAGTTAAACAACTAGTAACTGATCTGACCAGTTGTTGATTTCGTAAATGATGAGGCTAGATCTTCTGTATCATTTCAGTAAAATGAATTCTGTTCTTGTTAGCCCAGATTCTCACTAAATAACATTATAAAATCACATTCATTCTGCCCTCCTTCTGCCCAGTCCACCCATTTCTTGCAATAGACTCATACCTTTACAAAGCAGCTAAAATGCATTTAGGACTGACAATGCCTAAAAAAGGTAAGGCCAAACATAAGCAATGTCAATAATTGAGAGATGTTTTCCAGAGTGTGTATATTTTATGACAAACTTATATGATATGTAAATTCAAGGGATCAAAACCTGGTAAGATGGTGAGAGTGTACTTAAGTATAGAAGCATTTTAGTTTACAACATCTCCCAAAAGGTCAGTGAAGTTAGCTGAGAAAGTTATATGAAGACTAAGAAACTAAGCTAAGAAACTTATATGAAGATCATTAGTGCTATATAAATTCATCCATCTTAAACTCTCTGGCTGCAAATAACATAAAACCTACAGACAGTAACCGTTCCTCTGTACCTCTTGAGATGATGAGTTACTGTGTCCTCCACTGTGGGAATTTTCCCTGTCCCAGCTGCAGCAGAAGGCATTTGCTACCTGGAAGAACTGTCAATCCCACACATCCATTTTATGTATCTGTTACTGCAGAACCGAATGCACTGATGAAGAAAACAGGTGACACTGTGTGTGCTGTAGGAGATCTAAACACGTCAGCATGTAACATGAAGACTGGTTCAGTTCACAGCCATGTAATTGCTTTGCCAATACGCCAGTAGTTAAATAGTTGAAGAAATTTGTCTGCAGACATGCTGAGCATCTCAGTCAATTTTCAACCCACTTAGAAATCTCCTTTAAGGCACTGAAAATTCAGCCAGACATGGAAGAGACCGAAGTGGTTGCACAGTCATGAATACGATATCCATGTAATCAGAAAACCAGGATCCCCACAATCATGAATGCTTTTCCGGTATAGTTGGGAATAAAAAACCAACAAAAAACCCACCACCCACCCAAAAAAACCCCACAAAAACTTGCTAATGCCTTTCCGCGGAGATGCTGTTTTCCATGGCTTGTCTTGGTGATGTGTTAACATCAGACAGATGAGTGGAAATTTAGCAGCTTGCCTGCCTCTCAACGTGACTCCCAGGAACGACAAGCCTCAACAGTTTAGGGCCAGCCTCACCACTGGAAAGGGATGCTACACCTGTGCGATGCTTTTTAACCTGTATTATGGGTAATTGCTCTGTTCTGCCATTGGAAAAGTCTCTGTATTGTGGCTGTACTCAGGTTATTGGGCATCTGATTAATAAATTGGCAGTCTCTGTAAGCTGTCATGACTCAGATTTTCCATCCGTCCACCAACAAGCCCTTCTTTCTGGCTACAGAAATTATTCCCCATCTCTGAACTGATATTCAGGTCTAAATTTAATTTTATAATCAAAGAATAATACAGCAACCTTTCTTCATTTTTTAGGAGAATTCAAACATGATCTCACACAAAGTGACTAGATGAAGAAAACACTCCTGAATCCTACACAGAGATGAAGACAAGGCACAAACACCAAACTTTACATTAAATGGTAAACTGTCATTTTAATTTAGAACCCATAAATAAATACACTTCAGACAGATGGCTTCTTATTTGAGGATACAGACTACACAAATTTCTCAGTCCAAGCACCAACTCCTTTTTAGGTAAAAAGCAAGCAGATCTGCTCCACATGGACTGAAGTGGTTTTCTTCTCCTTTCTCAAAGTTCAGGGTGCCCTATACTGCTTACCAGTATCTTCTGCACTGAATTGTTTATACCTGAAGATCTACCAAGCTTTTCCCATAGTTTTCAGGGCTAAACAGAACCATTCTGGTACAAAAGGCTTGGAAGCCAGGTAGGTTGTAAGGATAGCCACCCATCCAGCTCACCACCCTAGTGGTGGTCACAGCATGATGAAAGCCTATTTCCTCACATCATCCATCTGGCTTTTACAAGACCCCATTTTCTCTTGAACCCTCCTACTGGACAAAGTCAGTCCCACAGTCTGTACCTCTTTTCTACACGTACTTCTAGTCACAGGGAAGGATGGGATCTGCTGCTCTAAGATCCTGAAAACAAATGGACAAGGCTCAGGTGAGTCAATGCAAACCAGATCTGTAGCTATAAGGCATCAAATTAAATACCACTTGGTCAAGATCTGTCCTTCAAGTAAGGAAATGAGCTGAGAAGATTCACCTGGTATAAAATCCCAAAGTTCCTTCTTATGGGCCAACTCAATAGCAGCCTTTGCACTGCAAGGTCAAATACCTCAAAGAAAAGAAAATTATGTCCTCAGGGTGTGCATGCAATGGATGCCCACACAACCTTAATCCTGCTTTCTTGTGTGCTTGTCTTCTTCAAACTGCATTCTTAATCAGTTTCCATTGTCGTGTTTATCTTTTTTTAACATTTCCTTTTCAACACTTTTCTACCATTTCTACCATTCTACTCATATTTTGCATATTTTCAGATGTTTTCATTTACATATTTCCAGAGCACCTAATTTTATCTCTTGCCCATATTTCCAACCTCTTTCTGTCCTTTTGTATTATAACCTCCTCCGTATTTGCTGAACATCCTAATTTTATGACCATCTGTGAATGTGATTAATGTAGCATTCAATCTTTCTAGATCCCTAGTAAATATGTTACATTTACTTGTACTGCAGATCCTAGAAGCACCTAGTTGCCATATTCCTTAAAATCAATGTTTTATCACTACTTTTTACTAACCCTACAATTACTTTTTAATGCAATCAACAATTTTCACGTGGAGTAACATTAACCAAATTTCATGAGGTATAGTACTAAATTCTTTCTTAAAAGCTTACATTACATAAAACATTACTCCACTGAAATCTTAAAAAGGAATTTTCCTAGCAGGACTGACTTTGTTTATTGTCCGTGG
This sequence comes from Egretta garzetta, assembly GCF_000687185.1. Taxonomy (NCBI): domain Eukaryota; kingdom Metazoa; phylum Chordata; class Aves; order Pelecaniformes; family Ardeidae; genus Egretta; species Egretta garzetta. The sequence continues at coordinate 1,955,322 of NW_009260128.1, forward strand.
CTCCTTACTACAATACTACTACAATAGCTATTGTTTCAGCATTTGTCCCATTACTCTTCTGTACTAAGATATGAAGTTACACAAGGACAGTTGTCCCACAGACACTCCATATCCAGTCAGCTGATAGAGACTGAACTTATCCTGGAGGTGCCAAAGGAAAATGAAGGATCAACTATGCACAGCCAGCGAGAAGTAGAGTGCCTCTCTCAACAGAGCTGATGCTCTGAATAGAACTTAAGGGGAAAGAAATAATGCAATTGAGCATAAGAAAACACTATGATACCACCTAACGTTAATTCGTTTTGTTCAAGGACAGTTGTGAGAAGGGCAGAATGAGGGTGCAAAGTGGTATAAATACTAAAGGAACTCCTCTCAGTGTGCATACCTCTCTTTCTTAACAACTTCTACAGCCTTTCTGGCCAACTACCATAGAGAATGCCAGATGGTTACGCCTCAAATCCACACAGTTCACAAGACTATTCGAGCACAGCTCCCATCCTTGAACTTGGTCAGGTGTGAGATGGCACAGGGACTTCCAGCTAATGCAAATTGGAAGGACCAAAGCCAATGCGATTATGGGGGCTGACACCACTAATTCAGCCCTAAGAGTCAGCTTCACACCAACATCACACCATAGCACAGCCAAAACTTTGTGGATCTCCCAATTGCAGCTCTTGTAAATGTTGCTATCCTGCGATCTGGGCCTACTAAGAAATGTGCCATGGGCCTTGTGCTTCTTGGTCATATAAGGATTTGAGTATCTAGCTCAAAGTTTGGTCATATCTGAGCTAGAGCTTTTGGCTAGTTCCTCAGAAAAATTTTCTCCTTTGCCTCTAATCCCCTCAAAGCACAATGGGGCAAGCAAGGATAAAGGTGCCTACACAACTGTTCTTTTACACAGATGTACTCAATAGTTAATTTAGCAAAACATTGCTATCATTTCTGCTCCTCTGCTTCCTTCCACAGCGTATCTTCCTTGCATCTCCTTATGTCAGACTTCTAGGGGGAATGCAGAAGGCGAAGGAGCAAAGTTCTAGCACGCAGGACGGGTGGCAACAGCACAGTTCTGGGGTAATGCTGCCAGTGCATCACAGGGAGAAAAGGTAGGGAGGGCTCCATCAGGGACAGGAGGGTAGAGGACAGCACAGAAACATCAAGTTGGGCTCGATGACCCATTCCTCTGACTATACCCATGTTCTCCTGAAGCGAAAGTCAGCACAGAGCAGATTCACCTCCCACCACTGACACAGCAAGTCAACTCTGTGGTACCCTAGCTAAGCAGTTTTCAGAGAAACAATGTGAATGAAGGACCCTAAGGACAGGACAACACAGGGAGAAATGTCTGATTACCATTGCCTTAGCAATAAGTCTAAACTATACATAGAAAAGGTAAATGGAGGCTGGAATATACCATCCAGAATCTCTGAAGCCAGCAACAGTCTTCAAACAAATTGCTATTATGAATACATAAACTGAAATAAACAGTTGTACGTAAGTTGAATAAATTCTTAGATTGATAGCAAAATCATTCTGATAGGAAGTCACTGGGATAACTACCTTTCCTCTGCCAAATTTCAAATCCCTGTCTAAAACTATGTGATATGTCCTCATTAAATTTGAAATTCCTAAACTTTACAAAACATGATGATTCTAGCATGTGCAGTTACGAGGTGGAATAAGCACTATGGAAGTGGCAGAACTGTCACCTTGAAAGATACTTTCACAAATAAGTTACACAAGCATCTATCAAGAATTTTTTAGAACCACAGTTCAAAATCTTACTTATTTACTGCTGGTGACCTACTTCAGGTTTCAATTCTCAGCCCAAATTCACACTTCAGTTGGTGAACTTCACTCAGGTTATGATCCTGTTTGCACACACTATTATTTTGCTTTGATCGTAACCATGTATTTGGGAACAATACTTATGTTTGCATATAATTTATGATTAGGAGAATGGACTACATGTTCTCTAGCATTTCTTTCCAGGCCTATCTTTTTAAATGCTATGATAGCTGTTCATTTTAGAAAACAGTTGAATCAACTACTGTGAAACTTTTGTAAAGTTCAGTTCATCACAAGTGCCATCTATAGTCATTATCCTAAGATATTAGGAATGGAATGTGTTTCTTGGCAATTTTTCTGCTTATTTATTATGCCCAAACTTCTGTTTACTCAGATGCCAGTCTGTAATATCTAAATTAAACTTGACATGCCAAGACTCTCTTCATCTAACCTCATGCCTTAATCTGTACTTATTTTCCTAACAAATCTCAATTTCTGCTTAGATTATGTAACACAATCAGTTATTCTGAAAAACATTCTGGATTTAAGCCATTTTATGCTTGCTCTGATTTTAAAAAGTATATGACTTAGCAAAAAGTTATCAAAGTCTACATTTGAAGTTTCTGATCAACTGAAGAGACCAATAGAAGAAAAATAAGCAAAATATGAAATAATTTCCTGTTAACATATTTGCTACATAAAAAAAAAATCTAAACCCTCCAGTGTCAAAAAAAAAAAGTATATTTAGAAGAAGGCAGAGTGAACAATAATTTGAATTTGCCTTTAAACTACATTCTAATTCTGTCTATCTTCAAAATATGAGTCTTGATAATTAAATAACCTGCAACAGACCTACAAAAGAACAGAACTGGAATATCTGGGACAACTGGCCATGACAGGCTGAAGCCTAAGCACTGAAGTAGTAGAGTTTCTAATCAGCTTTTCCTCATAGTAAGTTTTCTGTGCAAAGAAGTTTAAGATTAGATGAAACAACCAGTAAATGAAGCTTACCTCTAAAAGAAATAAAACTTGCTGCCCAGATTAGATGCTTTGAAAGCAATGGCAAAAGCTAAAAGCAACCAGTTTCATGTCAGTCTGTCAGAAAGACCACAGAAAAATGAATGTGTAGCAGGAGAGGTGTCAAGACATAATCAGTATACATTTAAGATGGAAAGCAAGAATCAAAAACTTAAACTGCTGAAAGGGCAACTGCCACATGAGATTTTTATCTTTAATAAGTTTCCCCTACAAAACAGTGTGGAAGATCTATTACACTATGAATTATGATACTATCTGTGAATTAGATTGCTGATGGATCAGACAACATGGGAGTAAACAGCACAGTGGGAATACAACCCCCCAAGCAGATACAGGGGTCCAGTAGTAAAACAAATCTTCAGGTCAACATAAAAAATACCACACACACACAGAGAGCAAAGGGAATCTGGTTTTGATATGAATGGATTTTTCAGAACCTGCAAACTGTTGGAGGAAAATCATCTAGAAATTTGTTCAGTAAACTCCAATAGCTGTTTCATAGGGAAGATAAACGTAAGGAGGCTGAGCGCTATAATAGACAGCACCATCTAAAAGAGATACATGTAAAGAGTATTAGGATGAAAAAACCCAACATCATTTAATGCAAGGACTAGTGCCTTTAATCCAACAAAGAGATCATATCCTAAGGGATGATATCAAGCATTCATCAGAAAGCAGACTCATAAATATTTTTGGAAGTTGCTGTCTATGTTACAGAAAATGCATCAGAGATTTTCAGCAGTTGATGTGAATTGCATTTTTATTGTTTTTTTTCACCAGCAGTATACCAACGAAGAGTATTTGTGAAACTGTTCACAACCTCCCTACTTTTGCAGGTTTTATAAAGAATCCTACTTCTGGTTCTGTCAAAAATCCATTCACAGACACAAGGACGTTGCAATACATCACTGTACACGCGTATGTTCAACTTGTTCAGCAGCAAAGCACCAAAACTCTGTGTTCGTTCTGTTTAATGGTTCAGTGTTAACACAGAGAAGAAACGACCCTTTACTGTATTAGCTGAGAGACCATACTGAACTGCATCATATACATGTAATGGTGATTCTGCCATTTTCCTACATTTGTATGATGAACTGCACTCTTCTGGTATTTTTATAGAAGATAATTTTGCTATTTTTCTACCTTTTTTTTTTTTTAAGGCAAAAGGTTAAAAAGAAACTTCAAAATAGAAGAGCAACACTATGTTAGTTGAAGAAGAATTAGACCACATTAATGTTCTATAATCTGGAATAACGTAATTAATATAAAGTGGAAGAAACCTCTCTAACCCTCCCCCCTTATCCTCCTTGTACTCGAGGAGATACGGTAATGCAAGGTTCAGCAACATCTACAAGACTGATGTTCTCTTGTGACTCTTCCAAAAGCCACAACAACCATTCCCAACCCCAATCCTTCTACACAAATGAATTAGCAGTCTTTCACTGCCGCTCTCCCTCCCTTTTTTTGTAATGTACATGCCTCATTAGAAGTGCAAGTCCCTATTCCTATGCTTTTTAAAAGCACACTGATGAAAACAAGGCAACTATAACAAGCGTGCACAGCAGGCAGTTTCCAAGGGGTCATATCTTCACTGCATTAATCCAGAGACTGCTGCAGTACATCATTATTGCCATTTTGGCTCCAGACCTGTTTTTTTAAAATACTTGTAGGATATAGTGGGTATATTTAATGAAAAATGTATGCACTATTGTTTCCTTTTACTAACTTCAAACTACAGAATTCAGCTTCTAGCTGAAGAATGTCTAGCTCCTGAAAGAGGAACTAAATGACCTTTTACATCACCTTAAAAAAGTAGCATGTGCCATTTTGTTGCATATGATCTATTATCATTTAAAAAAAAACCCACAAGAATAAGACATTAAAGTCAAGTACAAGAAAGCAAATAAAATAAATAGCAAAATAACATTACATCCTAAAGTATCAGTCATTTGCTGAAGATTTAGCCACAATAGGCCCATTCCTGTAAGTCCAGGTACGATTAATTTTAATATTTTTTGGGGAAATGGACTGGTTCACCTGTGGGGCAACACCTGATGCAAAGTTAATGCCCTTTCAAATCTTACAACACCAAGTCAAGTGACCATGTTAAGAAGTAACATTTTTCAGCTGAAACAAAAATCCTCGCAGTACTTTTCAAATAAACCCCCCAAATTAAAGCACCCTTCCAGCCACAGCAACTGCATCACATTTGAATAGAAATACTCAAGCTGTCTACCACTAGGAGGCCTTTAATGGGCTTTCTCAGGAAAATAAGATATTGGTCTACAAAGGCAGTAATAATAAATAATGACCTAACAAAGGTAGAACAGCTAAGAACTGTGCACTAACTGGCACATCAAGGCGCAAAGAGATATCATCACTGATGACATACGTTAGTAACACATGCACGCCTGCAAACAAACAGAAAATCAGCGAGTATGTGAATTTTACATGTATTTATTTTGATAAATCAATTATCTCTGCAACTAATATAATAACTGAAAAAAAGAGGTGTACCAAAATGCTGTCCACTAAAATGATCTCATTTTAAAATTTATATATAATTTATTACTTTGTAAGAAAAACAGTTTATGAGGCAATGAATCAGGATTTATAGCTATACAGAAAACAGTTTGGTGATTCAGCATTATAAGGTCCATATATTTACACAAGGGCTTTTTTCCCCGTTCTCAAGCCATGATCACATTAATGTTACAGGAAAAAAGAAGTAATGAGAAAATTAATGATTATGCATTTTAGGGGTTGTTTTTTTGGTTTGGGTTTTTTGGTTTTTCTTTTTTAAGTGTATGAGAAAGAGGAATCACAAAAGCTACTCAAAAAAGTCCCCTGAATATGCATTGTTTTTCCCAGTAAGTGCAGGAACAGAAAAACCCTATAATAGCTAAATGGACTAGCCAGAGAACCTCTGTCTACAGAACAAAATCGCTGTAACAAATTGACAGCAACTGGGTTGGTGATGTAGAGAGCCTGGCCCCCTCTGCTGTCTATTTTGTGCTTCTTCTAAAATGTTCCTAGTAAACCTACAGACTTAAAGAATAATGTTTTTTTATTTGTGAATGCCTTCCTCTGACTTAGACGTTGATGGATAACCCTGACAACACTTATAGAGACTAATATAACAATGTGTTAGACCTGGAAAAGACAAGGTTTAGAAAGCAAAAAGGGACCCAAAGAGATTAAAAATCTTCATCCACTGTATCCCTTTCAGACCCCTAAATCTAAAAATTTTCCATCTGTGTAATTGGGAATCAAATGTTTGCACAAAGTGACAAATTCCTTTTGGTGACTAAACGCTCTAAACCAGAGACTAGATGTAGATATACACACAGGTATGTCATAAAGCAGAGACATTTGACATCTGACAAAAAATAAAGCCTACATTTAAAATGCATTGCCTAAAAACTGAACTTTCACAATATGTAAGTTACATTTTGATCAAAAATGTAAATGTAGCATATCTTTAACAGTACTTATATAATACTGATTTGTTACTATACTGGAATTCATCCCCAAAGGATTCTGCTGTAAAATGTAGTATCTTCGTTACAGTTCAAGACTCATTATGCTCCCTTAGAGCTTCTTCCATAGCGGGTCAGAATATTACAGGAACAAGGAAGAAAGAAAATGAGCCATTTGCATGGCTTTTTCCCTTCTGAACAACGCCCCATGTTCTTCTTTTAAATCCCACGCTCTTGGGACATACATCATTCTCCTCTGACACACATCAATACCAACTTTAGTCTCTTGCTCAGTCCATTGGCTTCTCCTTTCTGTGTTTGCCTAGAGCAGCCTGCTCATGCACATTAACAAAGCAAAAAAAGATGTATACCACAGAGGTTACAGCATTTGTTAAAACTGCCTGTGTAAAATTAGTCACAGACAACAATACTAATTAAAAACAGAATGAAATAAAAAAATAATTTGCATCAGATATCCGATTACACTTCTCAACAGCTAAACTAGAGAATTAAGTCAAGCCCAAATGGAAAATAAAAGCTTGACAGCCAGCCAGTACTGTATATGAGTCCTTAGTCTGAACTCTGCCAAGGTTGAGCCTTCACAAAAAGCTTTCACTCAGAGCAGAACTGAACCAGGACTATTCATTGAAATTATGTGGAACACAAACCAGAAGAACTGCAGTCAGAGCAAAGTTGAACCTAACCTGGAAATAAAACTGGATTGACTCCCTATACAGCTCTGGTTTTGGTTCAGTTACAAAGAAAGAAAGGAAAAAAGGAAGCTTCTGCATCCTTTGCAAGGAATTCCCTTCCTTGGCAATTGTCTGGTGAGTCTCTCCAGGTCTTAACACTTCTGTTACACCCATGAGAACTTCTGTGTCTGGCCTGACAAGAAGTCCTATTTGGACAAGATGCATGATCTTCACTTTCTCTCCTCCAGCATTCCTGTCCTTTAGATTAGCATTTCAAAAGCCCAGCAAATTTCTTTCTTTCAATATGACAACCAACCGTTTTAATTGGGTGGTTTTCTCCAAGAGGTAGCTCATGACTTCCCGTTGCAAATTCCCATTCACTCAACCCTGCTGCACACCAAGATACGTAGTATGTAATAGTAAATTCACTTTATTAAGGCAGCTCACCATTATAAATAATTTGGTTTTAATCTTGGATGATGTCATACTGATGTTCAAAAGTACTTTTTCCATCTTTTAAGTCACCCATTTTCAGCAACTTTGAACCTAAATTTCTTCCTGTCTTAAAATGTGACCACTGAAAGGCTGAAAAGTTCTGAGAGTTAGATAGATACAAAGGGTTTCTTAACTTTTCCTATCACCAGCTTCCCTCAGCAAGCGTAGCATTCGCCAATTGATCTTGCATCCCCATACTACCTGAAGCTTGCACTCAACTTCACTGATCAGGATCTGCTGCTAAGACAACTCCTCTGTTTTCCCTCTCCTTGCAACTGTGAGAGCCACAACAGTTTTTTCACATCATCCCAATAAAAGAAAAAAAATCATTAGGGTTCTATTTACAGTGCTTCACAAGCTCTCATCGGTCCCTCTGAAGAGGTCCCTCTGAAGTTTCACTACACTCACTTCACAGGTGGAGAGAAAAATCAAAACACAGAAAGGTTATGTTACTGCCCAAGCCACTCAGATGACTACCAACTGCAGCAGAATCCAAACTCCTTTTCTGCACATACTCCCAGAACAGCTCATCTGCCATGGGGGAAACCTGAAGAATGGTGAAGTCTGGCCAGGAATAATACTTTGGAAAACAGAGGAACGTAGAAAGCATTCTAGCTTTACATTAGTTTACAGCATGTCAGCCAACACTACACATTCTTCTAATTGCATTTTACTCTCCACACAAGTGAATATCTCTCTCTTACTTGCCCCTGTCCATACAGTCCAAAAGGTGTGGTTTTATCCAATATAAATAGCATGAGTAAGACATTTCCTGCAATCTGACTGTAAATAGCAACAAAGAAAATGCAGTTTTCACTTCCTTGCCTTCAGGTGATGCCGTCCTATAGGAAGAGATACAAGTGCTGACCGTACGTAGCTTCATCTTTGCGAAAACCACCAATGCCTTGTCCTCACTCGGCTATTACAGAAACGTAACTTGTGTTAGGTATATTGCTATGAATAATCACGTTTTTTTCAGTAAAGATCCAGTACAATAAGTATATAGACTAATTTTCTACATATGTGTCTCCCTCCAAGTCAGTCTGTCAGAGGTGGAGGCTTTTACTGAACTGTAAAAGCATCATGATACACCAGGACTCAGTCTATAGATGCGTCCCCCTTTTCTAGCTGGTGTGTATGTTCTCTTAGTCAACAAGTGGTTATTGTACTTTTTTTTACCCAACAGTGCACTTTCCTACCTTTACAGAGTGAATGAAAATGAAAACTTGACATTAAAAGTAAAACCCCTTTCTGTTTCAGTAGGAACAGAATTCACTCCATCATAATCATGTGTAAAAGAAACTGTAAACCAAAGAATATTCTTTGAATATTCTTCACCTAAAAAGTCTTCATAAACAACTGGAAATATACTGGTTATTAGCAATACACACACAAAAAGGGTGCCCATCAATAGTCAGGGATGATGACAGCCAAATTTAAAACCAGCAATTTTAGCCTCTGGTCTGAAAAAAACAAGCAAGCAAAGTAGTAAAATGCAAATAAAACAGAAAAAAAATTAATATTATTGTACTTTACTTTGAACTAAAAAAAATAGCTGAATAAATTTTCTCAAATTAAAAAAAAATAAATTACTTGTGAAGAAACGTGAAGCATGTGAAAGCTGTCCCTAAAAAGTTTCAGCTTTCACAATTTCTGTTTGCATGAATTCAGATGCTTATAACTAATTCTGTTTCACAACTAGCATATTGTAATACAGACAAACATATACATAGCTTAATATCCCATTACTCAGATCCCACAAGTTATTTTTCTTTCAAACAATTTCAAGAACTTTATCAAGTACACTTTCATCAAGGTCTGGTATTTTCTGTTTGCATAATATCACTGATAAAAAAGTGCTGTTTGAATTAACTGCTCTCTTACGCTACCTGTTTTATGGTAACTTTTTCTGAAAACATACTATTGACCCTATATTATGTCACTCTGGCAGAAGACTGAGCAACATTTTCTATATTCTGATTATGCACACCAGATCATTTATACCCATCATGTGCTGTGAAGTAGCATTAAAAATAATGTACAGTGTGTAGTGTAGAATGTTTAGTCCTGCACAGATTTAGCCATGTTTTATATTTTAGTCTTATTATGAATTCTCGGAAGCCACTATGGAATATGCTCTGAATGTGGCTTAACAGGAGTAGGCACTTCACATATTTCAGAGGACAGAGTAAACTCATTCTTGAAGAACAGTAGCATATATACAAAATAATTGTTTAAATATGTTGTATAATCAGAGTTTTGAACAAACAAAATTATGCTTCATTGATGATCCCGATCCAAATACTACTTTCTACTGATTTAATTGGACACCAGCTCAGGCTTAAAACACGTAACTGCGTTCTTAATTTCAATCTGTATTTGCATAGGGAGGGGGAAAACCCCCAAGTATTATAAAACTAAAATTTAAGAAAATATTTTTATTTTAAAATTCTACACTCTGGTCAGGCGTGAAGAAGAGATCTGAAGGCAATTTCTTCAAAATAATCATTTGGTATCTAATTCCTGAGACATAAAACAACTAGACAGCATGCTTCTTTCACTAACATGACCGTAACATGGGTTATGGGAAGAAGCTTTATACTTAAGAATACATATGAAAATAACCATTTCATTCATCTGACATTAAGCAAAACGTTTCCCTTAACTACTATTTTTTGCTTTAATATACTACTAAAAGTTATTTCACCCTATTGTATTTTCTTGTCCCATTTGTGTTTATTTAAACTTTTACTTAATCTCTCAAAAACAGAAGGAAAAGTCCAAATAGATTTTGAATGAATCGCTTCATGAATTTTGCTCCGATAACTTTATGTACCTTCTATATTCCTCATCACAGCAAAGGAAAGTTCAGAGGAAAAACAAAGGATTACTGTAGCATCAGAAAAATCCAGTAAGGACTACATTTTATAGTATGTTAAGTTGCAGTCTGCTGTGCAGCAATTTGCACTGAAATTGTTGCTAGGTATTTATCTCTGCTGATATTTTTCCTATAAATGGCAAAAATAGGAATCTGACTGTACCGACAAGTCAAAAATAGATTTGAGGAAGGAAAAAAATATAAAAATGTTATAAGTATATGACAAATTAGATTATTTAACTTAGTATAGAATAATACAAGTTAATCAAAATTGAGAAATATAAATCTAAGTAGAATTTGTCTGCACTGACGGAGAATTGAGTAGGAGACATACTCGTAATTAAGCTTTGGTTTTGAGGCAGCAGTTAAAGAGACTTATGTGAGAGCTCTATCAAAGTAGGTAACCATGTCTCAAACACAAAAATCTGTTTCATCATTTATAGTTTTTATCACATCATATAGCATAACTTTCACATGAGAACAAAGGTCATTTTAAAGCAAACTGTTGTTCTAAGGTAACTTTTAATTTGAGGACCAAATGTAAATTGCTATGGTGAATGCACGTTAGGTCACTAAAACAACGGTAGCTAAACTCAGATGTGACCTAGCAACCCAGGTGTTCAGGAAAAGTGCTGTTAACAGTAAGGATTGATGATCTAATCAAACTGTCACACTCAGATCCTCAGCAGGGTGGTTGGAGGGGAGGTGGAGGAGGATAATATTCAGAAAGCAAGCACATGCTTAGTGTTACTTTAAATTGATGCTGACATTTTCAATTGTAAAAAGAAATTTTTTCCTAAGTAATATAGGAAACAACTCTCCTAACCTTCCGGAGGATATCAGATAATCAGAGAGCTTGTTTTGCAAAAGCCAACTTCTCAGATGTGTGACTTTATGAAATACGAACTATCCAACATTTTAGAGATTCAAGATGATGGCAAATATTTTAATGCTTTTCTTTCACTTAGATAGGTATAAATGGGTATTTAGTTAACTCTGTGCATATGCAGTTGCTATGCATAAAGCAAAATAATTGATAAACCAATCTATTTGTGCTAGTACCTCTATGCATTCTGCCCTCACGCTGTCTCTTGGCTATACCACTAAAGACTCAGGAAACTGCCACGCAAAAATGTCAACAAATAAGTAAACAAGATGAAATTTCAGTGGTCTAAGAAACTGGTTCTGCATTACTTTTTTTAATATTAACATCTGCTTATTTTCAAGGTGCTTAAACTTCAAGAAATACAGGATTCCCTTATTGTAGAAGTAAAATACTATTCCCTTACATCCATTTGCCCACGAGTGATGAAGTCAAACGTACTTATCAATGCTGATAATGCTGATTTTATAATCAGAAGAACTATTTTCCTTTTTTCAATTAACAGCTGGAAAGAAACTAGCTTAATGTGTCAGAAACTGGGCAACTGTATTGCCCTAATCACAAATGGTAGCCATTTTCTGCATGAGGCTCCGAGATGGCCG
>NW_009260128.1:1972173-2000186 GCF_000687185.1 Egretta garzetta
CCTTTCCCATGAAAGGTTGGACCAGATGATCTTTGGAGGTCCCTCCAACTTGGGCTGTTCTATGACACCCATCAGAGACCAGTGCACAGCACACTGTGAGGGCTCATGATGCAGAAGATTGTCTTTACAATATGACAAGACCTCCACATTTCTAGCACTTAAGTCTCAGTCAACTTTTTTTTTTTTTTTTTTTTTTTTTAAAAAACATTATAGCACTGTGGGAATGATTTTAGAACTGTGTTCATGGTACCATGCCACTCCAGAACATGTTTCTCCAGTATTTGTTTCCACCTTCAGGTGATGAAACTTAAGTAAATCTGGACAAACAAACATTCTTACATAATAGATTACAAAACTGCTTTGGCTGCAGAAAAATAGTCCTGATGGCATTATGCCTTGATGGAAGTATTATGAAGTGTGTGGTTTAAAACTAGAAGCTGAGCTTCTACCATCAGTCATACACAGCATTTGCCGCAGGATTTCTGCTTTCACTTCCAAAGTCTACAAAATACTCCTCATGATTCCTCAGAATATATGGAAAATATTTCATTGCCGCACAGTCAAGAGATTATGTTTCCATTTCCTTTACAATGTACTCAATAAATATTTGTGTTGTATTTTATAGAGTGATCAAAGCTAAGAGTCATGATACCACCCGTGACATGGAACACTTTACATCCATAAATGCCACGAAGTACAACACTGTACAAATTGAAGGTAGTGTAACACACTTTGCGTAAGTGTCTGGACAGGTCTCTTGCTTCCAATCCTGCGCAGGTAAAGAGGAATTTAAAGATATATTGCCAACCCTAATCTTACTCTCTCGGCCTGCATGGTTGACTTACACAGTGGAAGTAGCAAGCTGGGACATAGGACTGGAACAACTTACTTCCAGCTGACTGCAATAGAGGAGGGATCAGCTTGCGGCTGACTACTTTTTGGCTGATGGCATGCAACTATGAGCGGTGTTTTCCTTGGAAACAGACTGTTGTGAAAAAACCCTGCAGCTTTCAGCAGCTACCCATACTGTCTTCCACAGATCCACAGACAATGTTAGCATACACTTGCTAATGAAACTAATAACCTAGGCTCTAGACAGTACTTGGTTGTTTATGAATACAATGAGATCATAATTTATATCTTGTTACGATGCTCAAAATGAGCCAGAGGTGCTCACTGTGGGCAGCATGCATCCCATTAGGCACTCCCCTCTATCATCTACCCGTAGCAGCTAAGCCTTCAGGAAGGCTGCTGCCGACTACAGAAATTTCCAAAACATCTCACATCATACCTGACAACTAAAATAAACTTACTTCAGATTGCCCCTCCTTCTGAACTGAACTACAAGATTGCCAGGATTTGATAGGCAGAACAAATAATAAGTAGTAGTAAAATAACTCTGTTCTTTTACAGCCCTCCAGTTGTTATTTTTCTTTCTGGTATGATGCTGAATTTATCACTTGCCTTCGTGAAAACAGTCTTCGAAAGTATAAATGGCTGCCTACTCTTTTCTTCGTAGCAAAGCAAATGCGTATGAAGTGTGTACAGACAACTAAGCCAAGAGGAAAGCTAGCTGTGAATTTTCAGCATGTCATCTACTTCTGTACCTGAGGAAGCCCAGGTAACCCTAATGGCTTCCTGGCATTCCTCGAGTCGGCCACAGAGAGAGAGAAGAACACTCGGGCAGCAAGCGAGTGGGGAGCTTGCACCTACACTCACACTCCGAAACAGTAAAGCACCAGCCGAGAGCTGGACCCCACAGGAAAATACTGCTCTCGAAGGTCAGGTAAGCTCCAAAATACTGAAAGCCTAACACAGATCTTGGGTAAAACTCCTAAATAGCTCCTAAACAATGCCAAAATGTTGAATCCTTCCCACTCCCCTCCTCTCGTCACAAGCTTCCAACTAGTAAATACTTCAAGGAAAAGCTACCTTAGGGCTTTTCCAAAAAATGATTCTGCAACTCTCCAAGAGCCTTTTTAGGCCAAACACAGGAAACAATCAATTAAGTAAGTTTTTCATTCCCATCAAGTTAAACTAGTAATGTTAGGTTTTGGTTGAAAAGCTGAAAATTATTTGCAAGAAGCAGTAAAAAGTGATGACAAGGCTTGATGGCCAGAGCCAGCACATTCCCCTCCAGTGGTTACAGGTAGCCTCTCCTCTGAGTATCCGCATGTACTACCAACACCTCTGACTGGAAACCTTCAGTTGCTTCGAGAACTCAGTCTTTCGGAACATGAGTAAGTTATTACAAGATGATTGCATATATATATATATATATGACATGTCACTCTGTGACTTTTGCCACTTAGCTTTCCCAAAATCTGTGGTAACATCAGCTGGATCTTCTTACGTTGCAGGTACAGGGTAATATTATACAAAACAGGCATATCAAATAGTTACTATCAGAAATTTCTCTACTCAAAGAAAAATGTTTCAAAAGAAGGATTAACAGCTCAATTAAATAGAACAGGGTTGGACTGAAGGACTTAATTAATTTCCAGTTTTACATTCAAAATGGAAATATCACAACAATGTAATTTATTACAAAATGATTCCCAAAAAAGCATACAGAACATCAACCCCTCATTCATTTTTCCTGGCTACTTTTCTTTCAGACCTCAACAACCCCTTCCAATAACATACAATGGGGTCTTGTATATTTTACGATATTTATACCACACGTGAGTAGCATTTGATATTCCAAAATTCATGCGGGCTTATGCAAGCACATGGAACAACAGGCACCTAGGAAATTCCTCTTTTTACATCAAAGCAGTTTTGTATAAAGTACACAAATTTTAGCATTAGACTATCTTCCAACATTACTTGAAAAAGCATCTCAAATACATTTAGGCTGCTATTACATAGTAATAGATATTTATTTACAGCTGTTGCTCTCAAGTTGAAATTCTTACACAGCTTTTCCAACAAATTAAGATCATTTGAAAATTATATGATCTTCATATGATGCTACTAGCACTGTAGCATTGATTCCATCTTTAAAGCACACAAAAAAAAAATGCCAGAACATTCCCCTCCAGTAGTTACAAACCCAAACATATTATTAATGACTGGCTTGATGGCCAGACCTTTATAAAAATGTTTTGTAACACAAATTCCAGCTCAGCAGGTGTTTGTGCCCCAAGTAACTTTATATCTATGAACAATCCTATTCAACTCAATGTGATTACTCATATGCAAAAAGTTATTTCAGAGGCAACTCATAATTTAAATTTTGTAAGGAAGATGAGGTAATTAACTGTCAACAAAGACCTTTCTGTGGTAAACCTATATAAAGAACAGTTTAAACAGATGTATCAGATAGAATTCTAGTTAACAAAGTCTTATCTACTATAAAATGCATATTGTACAGTACTAATGTTGTCCTGAAAAAAATCTCTAAAGAACAGTGAAACGTATTTTTCACATGAAAAATTTCTAAGTCCAGAGTTGTGCTTAATAGTGGCAAAACTCAGTCTCAATGATGAATGACTCAGTGATTTTATTTTCTTGCTCGTATTTTTATGTGTATGTATATATCCTATAAGCAATAACGAAACATTGTTTTGTGCTGTGTTTTGCCACAATTTACACATAAGTAACATAATGATGTAACAGAAGTTAGAACTTGGCACCATTAACACTACTGATGCATTCACCTTGTCCTCAACCACATTGTCTCCTAGACACAATAAAGGTGTAGCCAAAGATTTATCCTGCCAATAAGATATAGTTATAGGTCCCATGAAGATTACTGACACTGAAGTACCAAATATGTACTGGCCTTGGACTTAGCAGATAACATGCCAGTTTTGAGACACATTCAAGTTGACAATAAATCAGTATCACAGTTCCAATAACAGGAAAAAATACCTTAGAGGAATTTTTGTGTTAAAACATTCCACTTTTGAGTAGTTGTTAAATGGTAATGATCATAATGGACTAGGCAGTAGGGGGTTTTGTGGCTGAAATGTGCAGACATTTGACTATGAGGCTACTATTGTAAACTTCTGTGATTTTCAGCTGCACAGTATTTTCCTCTTAAATCAATTTCGTCTTCCAGAAAAAAAGAAAACCTCAAAACAAAAGATGTTTTAGTATCGATGTTATTATGAATTATATTTGTTTTCTATATCTGTACATGCAAACACTTCCACAGCCTCCGTAACACCTCCCTTTTGGGCATACAAAATCGCAATAGTTATGGGTTACGGAAAGCTAAAGAGAGCAAGTACTGCTTACTAAATTGTAAATGTATTTTTTCTCTCCCTCTCAGAACTATCTTAATATTTGTCACCAGAAATTCCTTTCTGAGAAGTTTGTTAAAAGGGCACCAATTTCTCAGGGTGCATGGGTTGTAGCTATTTTTTCAAGCACCCTTTTGAACTTATTTCAATTTTCTGTTTTTGATGATAGTCATGCTGACAACTTTTTTTGGTCCATCAAATTCTGTAGTACAATTACATGAATTTACTTTTAATAAATTACCATCTTTGCATATATCAGTCAAACCATGAAGACTAAACACTTGCAAATAAAATGCATTATTAATTTAATTGTCACAGCCTATTTAGCTAGCTTCTATTAGTATTTGCTATAATATGCAATGTATCAGAGGGCAGAATCAAATTCAAAACATAAAGAATAAACTGATTATATTGTCCTAGAGAAATTAAAAAATAGCAAGCCTGCAAAATTATAATCAAGGCGTTCATGTTTTAAATAGGTAAGAAAACTATGTAACTTAATTATAATATGTTTATACCCAAAGTGATGGTTTAACTTGCTGAAGAAGGATTTCTTTGGTTCCTAAAGCCATTAAAAGGCATCATACTCTCTCATAATAGGAAGGGAAAGGTAGAAAGGAAGGTTTGGTATTTACTGCGCTAGATCACGTGGCTTAAATGTCCACCATCACCAGCAAGGGACTGCTACTAGAAAAGTATAATGTTGTTGTAGCTCTGCCACCGCTGTTTGATGCTGTTCTACATAAAGCTGAAGTGCCAGCTAGAAAGGCATTGTAGATAAGAAATATTCAAAAGATGGATGAAGACATTTCAGAACAAGAGAGGATGAAGTCACTCAAATATCACTTGTTTATGCTGGCCTGGGGGGGTAAAGCTGCAACAGCCTGCGCTAGCAGATGGGGCAGGGAGGTTGCAGGCTGGTGATGGGTTCTCTGCTCCTCGGGCAGCCGGGGCTGCAAGGGCTGGGAACCTGCCACCCTGTGGAGGGGCAGCAGGGCAGGGACCCCCTCCTCCTCCTCACACCATGCTGGAGGGCCAGCCAGAAAGCCTTTGAGGAAGAAATGGGGAAAATGGAAACAGCCGGAAGGCTTTCAAAAGAAACACGCAAACAAAAGCCAGCAACAACCAATTTAGATTATAGCATCCTTCTTGTTTAGGAATTCATTTCAAGATGATGATCGCTAAAAATATGCCTCTCGGGCTAAGATACTATATTTGGAAATCTATTGTATGTATCCTTTATTGCGCACATATTCACTAGGGTAACGCAAGTTATCTCTATGTCGTATTTATGATGATTATACAGTAAGCACCCCCTTGTAAAAGAACATATTGGTATTGAGTGCTTCCAGTTATAAAATAAGCCACCAGAGCAAAACATTTTTCGTAATTGTTGCGCTATGACAAAAGATAACCAGCATAAACTTTAATATGATATCTGCTTCGATGAAACTCTAATTGTTGTTTCGATGCATCATTCTATAGTTTAGATGAAATAGAATATCTCAAAACTCTTTAAATAACCATGTGTTAGGGAAATTCTGGTTAAGTACTTTGTAGAGGAAATCTCATTAAAAACGTAAGCACCACTTAAATAAGTGCTTAGTCAAACATAAGGTGTATATGGTGTGTTAGTTTAAAACTCTACTCTTAGGTCACTCAGTGATTTAAGTGTGACGAACTTGTGAGGAAAGGGTCTAATAGACTACCATTTCCAGTGTCTTTAACAAGACGTGAACATGACCCAGAAAGAGTTCTGCAGTGTTCTCCTAGCTATCATTTATTTTCCCTTTCTTTCATATAGAAACCAGAAAATACTCCTTATTTATGAAAGCCTGTACCAGAAGAATGAGTTACAAGGCAGTAATACTTGAAACAGTATCAAGTATCCAGCAATTATCTCTGCAGGTAGGATACCTCCATCTACCCAGACTGAAAGAGAATATGTGATCTTTTGGCTATCCAAAATCCATCAAATTTCTAGTTCCACCAAAAATTCAATGAAACAGCAATAGCTATGCCACAACATGCCTAATAAATCTGAGGCAAAATCTGTTTATCTGCAAACACAGCGCCATTTAGTTTGTAAACAGAGTTATATTTTAAAGCACAAAAAAAATAACCTGCTCACAAAAAGAGTTTGAAAATAAGCAACTGTACACAGACTGAAAAAATAAATTAATGAGTTTTAAAAATAGTCAAAACACCAGATCTCTGTTCCTGCCCAAGAACACTGAGGAAACTTTCTTTTTGATTCCTCTGTGGCTTTGACCTCAGTGATCAACATAAATCTCAGAAAGTAATTTTTAAAAACCCAGGAGCATCAAGGCCAGCAAGAAAAAAAAAAAAAAAATAAAAATATTTTGTACTTGGAGGGACAGTGACAACTACGGAAATTTTAAGAAAATAGTATCACCTGTCAAAAAAACACCCAAAAGGTGCAAATCCTACACCTTTTACATAGAATTGCTTTCTACAGCAATTTTTCTATTGACACCCACAGACATGTCATAAGCACCACACTGACAGAGCACATAAGCATGTTAGCTCCCTCTGTAGTTGGAGTTGAGCTAAAACTCCAGATGACTTCATTTTGGGTAAGTTAAATATTCCAGATAAGGTCTCCACATATTGTACAAGGTAAAATGAAAAAGAATTTTAAAGTAGTTTACCTTTCTTTGGGTGTGCCAACTCCATGCTTGCCCAGTAAATGAGTATTCAAATGCTTCTTCATCACAAACGCCACCCTACCAAACAAACAGAAAACCCAGGAAGATTATTTTTTAATTAAGGGCTTGTTGATTTCTTTTTAAATACAGTATTTTTCTGGTTTGAGCATGCACTTGAGCATGTTTTACTAAAGGTGGACTTTTACAAACCCCTGGTAGACTACAATTTAAATCTGGGAGTTCATTCTGTAACGACAGGTTTTCTTCAGATTGCAGTCACTTGGCTATTTTTCTTACGAATAAGTAATCACAACCATACATCACTGGTCAAAGAATGGAAAATCTGTTTCTGCTTCCCTTTGCAAATTAGAACATCTTATACAATATACTGATAATATAGTCTATTTTACCTAAATACCATCTTCTCATGTTATAAACTAATGCATTTCTAGTTACACCTTTGAATTTATTAAAGCCTAATGGGCCCATCCTGCAACTCTTCTTCATACAAGTAGTTCCATTCTTTTTAATGAGTAACACAAAAATACAGCAAGATCAGATGCTTTAATCACCACTCATGTCTGGTCAAACTTTACTGTATTAATTATTTAAAGAGATATACATGGAAACAAATTAATAGCCTTAGTTATTTTATAGCCTTGTGAAAAAAAGGATGGAAAAGGTGAAGCAGACATTCATGAATACACTTTGAGCAGGAAAATTGTTCAAACTGGCAAGACATTGTTCAAAGCATCAACAAAATGCACACTACCTGGCATTATGTTTCTACCAAACAAAACACAGATAATTTACTTTAATTTTGGTGACATGCATAATGAAACAGATAGGAGCCTATCAAGTACCATTCTTCTGCTGATAAGACCATAACATCAATTTAATTATGTCATGTGACTGCTTCAAACAATTTAGATATCAGACTGAAGCTTCAAACTCAAATGGTTCTCTCGATAAGCAAAAATTTTACTGCTGCAACTTTCAGTGTGAAAAGGGCTTGCAAACATTTTTGTTAATTATGTATTACAGCTGTCCTTCATAAAGTTAATTACTAATAGCTGAAAGGCAATAGACTCTATTTGCATATGTACATGAAAGGCATGACATATGCAAAAATATGATTTTAATTAGCATTCCATGATATGAAGGGCTACAAATCAAACTGGCATGTTATAAGATTTTTAACATTAAACGCCGAATTCATCTGGACGTGTTTGCAGCAATGGACAATGGAAGGACTGTAAAACACTAGCACTATGGAGTGTAAGAGCCACAAAAGCCAAGAGACAGTACTTTTCCTTTACAGATATGTTAATGTAGCTTCTCTGTGTCTGATCTACTTTGGGCACTTTCACATTATTACAGAGAATCTCTCTTGTGCATCCCTTAAGGTGTAAGAATATTATTCTGTCTTATTTAAATGATAGCAATTTCCTTATTTTTTTTCTACAAAAAGACATTAAAAATATCTTAAATACTTTACAACTATGAATAATCTATCACACCGTTACCATTATTACTATGCAAGTGTCATCAGAATTACTGTACATGGGGAAAATAATTGCACCAAAATAAAAGATGTGTTCTAGTAACAGCACAAGGCATTCAAAGCATACTGCGCCCTTGCTTTTCGGCAGAAATACTAACCATTTCCAAACAGCCATGAAGGGTACCAAACAGATTTTAATTTAGTAATACTTGTATTTCCTATTACAAACCTTCATTCTCCCCCTTCTCTAAAAGAAAAAATAAACGCAAAGATATTACTGTGAAAGGGCAATGTGCAAGCGAAGTTGTAAAGGCATACTTTGCTATTTACATGGAATATAAAGATCCCAACCAGCTACACAGTATTTCTAGGGAAGGTTTTTTCTTTCCTCCTTCTGAGCCTGTATACTTGAAGCTTCTGAACAAAAGCTGAACATTTCTTACACCACACAACCGCAGGAGGTACAGACAGACATACCTTTCTGCAAAATCCAAGACAAAGGCCTTGTTAATAATGTGAAGCAATTAATCTCACATTAGCTGCCTCCTCTCCGTTGTACCTAGGTTCTGAGTAACCATTTTGCTGTTGTTACACAGCACAAATAAAATGAAGACTGACTCAGTAAGTGCCTCAGCGCCTACTAACATTTCCAACTTTTAATGTAAGGCTTGAAGACTTGAGGAGCGCAGAATGTCTCCGTGCAAGCCTGGAGTGCTCAGTATAGCTCAGGAACAGCTCCCCACCTTACAGAATCAGGCCTTAAAAATAAAAGCAGTTGCTATTTTCATAAGAAATTGAGAATAAGATAAAAAGTATTACCAGAGATGGCCCTTATTGAAACAAAGTATTTTTTTCCTTAGAATTGAGGTAAAGTCATCTTGGTTTGGATGCTGAGTTTGAAGACAACCTAAAAAAAAATGTCAGGTTTGGGAACTATCTGTGCATGTTTACCAAATACTGCAGGTGATTTTGAGAGAGAGGCGGTAATGGTGGTTGCTGCATTTACAAAACAAACACAAAAAGTTTTCAGTACATTAACTCTGGGTTTCTAAGAACTAATTTTAGTAGTCAAAAAATATTGGTTTTATCTATGCCAACAACTTACCTCTGCTGACTTAAATCAGTTATTCCTCAGATAAGCCAGAACTGAATAAATAGACATTACTTAGCCTTGGTCTTTTCAAATGAATCTTAGGGGAAGTCTGGGTGGCACCAGTAAGGACTCAAGGAGCAAACACTTTCAGGATGTTTTGCTCTAATACTCTTCAAATCAAAGAGAATCTTTCTGTCAGCTGCAGCAAGCACCAATTCAGGCTTCGCTGAATTTCTCATTTCTTATTTTTTAATTCTAGTGGAAATAGAAATGTTAAAATGCTAGAAATTAACTGGTTTCAGAAACACATCAAAAGGGAGTAGGAAAAACCTGTAATTGCCATACTCTGCTATTTCACATACACACAAACCAGGCCAGACTAGGGGCCTGGAACCAGTTTTACAAACTCTGATCTGGACATACTCAACCCCAACCCACATGAAGATAAGAAGTCACAGCCCAGTTGCTCTCCTGAGGGTCAGGTCTTGTAGGGCAGAAATGTCTAGCCTGTACATCCAAATCATGGCCACTGGGAGTTCCCTCCATCCGTTAGGGATACTGCTCCTAGAAGCAGTGAGTAGGTAAGATTTTGTTTGCTTCCAGTCGCATTCTGTCGCTTTAACTTTTTCAGTAGTTTTCTATTACTCTGGCTCCAAACTAGCAACATCCTCTGTCTTATGCACTCTGTGTTCAAACTTCAGGATAAATTAAAGCCAAGTTGAAAAAATGCTTTAGAATAGCATCCACACTCCCTATGGACAATTTTTTGCACATAAGCTATAAATAGCTTTCAATCATAAATATGTGAGCACCTTTCCCAAAATAAGTTTGCAGAATATTCTGTGTTCAGTTTAGAAAAGTTGTGGCTTTATAGGAACGTGTCCACTCATATTCTGTGGAAGTCTTCAAACAGTACTTGGACTCACTCTGAGAATGACTGTAACTGATTTAGGAGCCTCTACAGACTTGTCTTCAGTTATAAAAGCACATTTTAATGTACAAAAGAAATAAAGGGACTTCTAATTCCAGGAATAAAGAAACATATTGGACAATCTTTACTGCCACTTTTTATTCTAGTGTCATACAAGTCCTTCAGCATGTACAATGTTTATCATCACAGTACCCGAGGAATATGAACAATCTGTCATGTATTGTCTGTTCTCTCATTTTCTCTGGAGGGAGTGAATTGTGCTCTGTGAAGTATCTTATTTTGAGAGGGCAAAATATTCTAGGTTTTATTATGTTTCAAATCTATAATAGCTTTTTTCTTTTTAATATGTACATTGCCGTGTTAGTGAAAAGCCAGGCTAAAAAACCCAAACACACACAAACCAAAACCAGCATTCTGGAGCATAAAGTCATGAAATCTGCTATTTCCTGAGCATTTACCAAGTGCTCAGACTTTGGCCTAGTTCCAAGGAAGGAGCTACATCTTACCTCTACCAGAAAGTCTCTTGAAGCCATGTCAACAGACCAGTCATCTTGTAACTGCACATAACTGCTAAGGAGGACCAGCACAAGAATTTATTTTTGCTGGACTCTACAAACAAAGTATCTAGCAGTTGAAGAGCAATTTTAAATCACTTCTCAGTGGACACATTGCTCTCTGCAACTGCTCCTGGAGAATTTATCTTACAGACAACAATGTTCAATGATGGCAGAAAAGTCCAGGAGAATAATAATGAATATCTACCCTTTATTCATATTCTCAATATCCTTTACATCTCCTTTAAACTGTCCAGAACCTGTTTATACATGTATTTAACTCTGAGAATACAGGTAAGCTACTGCATGACATGTGCAGGCCCCAAAAGCACGGAGGATGTTTTCAAAAGCTCCTTGAAAGCCTTTTTAAACAAACAAACAAAAACCCCAAACACTCCAAAACCACACACCCACAAACCAACCCAAAAAAAAGCAGAATAGAATGCTACTATTTTTAAATTATTAGTATTTAGTACTTGGTTTTATCACAGGTTTCAGGCACTCCGAAAGGCTAGAATGGTTTACCATTTTGGACGAATCACCTGGGAGATCTGACAGCTTCAAGGAATAATAAGAAAAAGGATCTCTTAAACTTTTATACAGCACCACAGAATATGAGGAAATAACATATTATCCTGCCTGCATCAGTTTTTGTTTTCCATGATCTGTGCTTGAATTTCTACCCCTGTATCTTCACCTGAGGCAAGAAACCAGAAAATCAAGGCAAGCTGCATGGATCATGCCAAGAAGGGGGACAGTACATTCGGGCAAGTAAATCACAACATGGACTCAATGGTTCTTATTACTTGAATGAAGTGCTCTTGTTCTTTACCGTGTCTTGAAATATGCTGCAAACCCTAATTGTTTGTAGTTGAATGAATGGTTCATATGGAGTCATACCAACAGGTGTATCAATTAGTAAAAGAAACAGTGCAGTTTCTCAAGGAATATCATGACCCGCATGTATTTCAGAATGTTCAATAAAGTTTGTATATGCAATTCCATATTTTTGCATGTACTTTAGATTTGTACACATAAAAGTAAAACTTCATATATTCAAATCAGCATTTAGTCAAATAGTACATAAACGGCCTATATGAAAAGTCTCAAAATTATACAAAAAGTTTCTATCCAAATCTCATCTGTCTGTCAGGACCTTGTATTCAGCAGGTCAGCTTTCAGGAACAAGAGCACAGAGGAAAACACAGAACTGCCCAGAAAGCAATGGTTTTCTATGAACAAGTAATCTTTTTTTCCATGCATCAAAAGTCTAAATTCCTGGGAATTTCTTCAAGTCCATCATTCGTGGATGTTTGCTGATTCTGAAGGGTCCAGACTGGGGCGCTGATAACTCTCTTGCATGACTGCGCGCAAGGGACTCAATTTAAAAGAAAGTATCTGGCAGGGCAGAGTCTGGTGTGGAAGATATCCAGTAGTCTGAAAGGCTTCATGCCCTTTGTGACAAGATGTCAGGTTCAAGTAAATATCTGGCAGGGCGAAGTCTAGTGTGGAAAACATCCAAATACCTGAAAAACTTCATGCCCTCTGTGACAGGACGTCAAGTCCTAGAACCCTGCATAGGAAAGCTGGGGTTTTCTGCTGACTCACTTAGCAGCCAAATGAAGCAGGTCTCATTACTTCCAGCTAACAGTTATCGTTATTCTTCTTAAGTTAAAAAAAAAAAAGAAAATCAATAAAATTTCAGAAGGTTAACAAGTCATGCGTAATCACCCAGTCTACGATGCTGAAAGCACTGTGACCCACTGCCTTATACTCCCTGCTGACCCCGTGTGTTAAAGAAGGATATGGCTATTTTGTGCTCCACCCTTGCTTACTTTCCTGATTTACTTTAGATTTGTACACATAAAAGTAAAACTTCATATATTCAAATCAGCATTTAGTCGAATAGTAAAATAGTACATAAACGGCCTATATGAAAAGTCTCAAAATTATACAAAAAGTTTCTATCCAAATCTCATCTGTCTGTCAGGACCTTGTATTCAGCAGGTCAGCTTTCAGGAACAAGAGCACAGAGGAAAACACAGAACTGCCCAGAAAGCAATGGTTTTCTATGAACAAGTAATCTTTTTTTCCATGCATCAAAAGTCTAAATTCCTGGGAATTTCTTCAAGTCCATCATTCGTGGATGTTTGCTGATTCTGAAGGGTCCAGACTGGGGCGCTGATAACTCTCTTGCATGACTGCGCGCAAGGGACTCAATTTAAAAGAAAGTATCTGGCAGGGCAGAGTCTGGTGTGGAAGATATCCAGTAGTCTGAAAGGCTTCATGCCCTTTGTGACAAGATGTCAGGTTCAAGTAAATATCTGGCAGGGCGAAGTCTAGTGTGGAAAACATCCAAATACCTGAAAAACTTCATGCCCTCTGTGACAGGACGTCAAGTCCTAGAACCCTGCATAGGAAAGCTGGGGTTTTCTGCTGACTCACTTAGCAGCCAAATGAAGCAGGTCTCATTACTTCCAGCTAACAGTTATCGTTATTCTTCTTAAGTTAAAAAAAAAAAGAAAATCAATAAAATTTCAGAAGGTTAACAAGTCATGCGTAATCACCCAGTCTGCGATGCTGAAAGCACTGTGACCCACTGCCTTATACTCCCTGCTGACCCCATGTGTTAAAGAAGGATATGGCTATTTTGTGCTCCACCCTAGCTTACTTTCCAGTTTAATTACAGGTGTTAAATGCATACATTTGGCATATGTAACTCCTTCCTCCTCATCTTCAAGTGTGAGCAACTTGGCCGAATGGAAAATGCAAACTTTTTCTCTTTTAAAAAGAGAAACCAAAAGAGGCAAACAAGGACAACTTTGCCATCACTAACAAGACAAGAACCAGAGTAGCACGGCAAGAATATCATGGTAATTCACAGAACCTAAAGACTAACATAAGTTTTAAATTTCCGAGAATTATTATCCTTTCTGCCTTAAGTTTGAAGGTGTTTGTTCTTACAATTTTCCATGAACAATCAGGTATGTGTCTTAATAATTGACTTTTTGTCTTTGCCATGGAGATGTTTTATTGCTGAAGTTTGAACCCACAAATGTTCAAAAATTAAATTTATGTCAATATGCAATCATCAGTGCAACAGACTACAACCTTCTCTTCTAAAAATACCTCATGTCATTTCTACCATTGCTTGGAATGACCTAGCAATGAAGCCAAGGTGCCCAACAAAAAAAATGAAGGGAGAAGACAACAACTTAGCAGAACACCTGTACGCAGCTTGCATCCAAGGTAGACTTGAGTATCACAGCAGCTACTGTTCCTGGCTTGCTATGAACAGGATGACAGACAACAGGATTGTCAATGTGCTGTTCAATGACCTGCATCAATCTCAAGAATAATTTACTGCTATATCAGACAGATCATTATGGATGAGTTGTGCACTATCAATCAATCGACTGCGTTGTTCCTGCATATTCCTGCATCTATCACCCAGAAGAGAGAGAAATCCCTGAACATATTCTTGTTGCTTTCTGCCACCAATCTGTGTCCCTGAAGATGTGAAAGAATTATTAGCCACATGGCCATAAAGTAGTAGCGATGGGCACAATTACCTCTTTTTATGTATTCCGGCAGAAGAGACCTGGGTACAAAGGAAGAGAAAATTAAATAAAACAGAAACCATCCTCTGCTGTTCCACTCAAGCTGGCTCAGAGAGATCTTGCCACCCAAAGTTGCAGAGTCCTCTCACCATCCCTCTTTTAATAGATATATGTTATGACGTAAAGCATCCAAGACAGAAATTGAGTCTGTCATTGCAAGGACTGTGGCAAGAGAGGAATACACTGGCAATACTTACATTATTTCCTTCCCCATGAGGGATCTCACGTATTTGTTATCATATGCCTCACTTGAAGTTACCTATTTTGCAACTGAAATTGGAAAGGTTTCTTCTAAGTCAGCAATGGTCCATTTTGAATTTTATTGGTTTAGGGGTTTTGTGGTGGTTTTTTTTCTTGAGTTTGTTTGTTGTTTTGGGGGTTTTTTTTTTGCTTGAGTTTGTTTGTTGTTTTGGGTTTTTTTTTTTTTGTGGTTTTTTTTTTTTTTGGGTTTTTTGGGGGTTTTTTTTTTTTTTTTTTTTTTTTTTTTACACATACAAAAGTACCCTTCAACAGCAGATGCATGAAGAAGTCAAATCCGGACAGTGATAACTGTTATTAACATAACTGTAAGAGGAAACTTAAGAGTGCAATTGGGAACTTTTAGATTTGGAGATACAATAAAAAGTTGCTCACATGGCATAGAGTGCATGTAAACTGTACCATATTCACTGACAACAGCTTCCAGAGACCACACACTTTGCCTCCTTAAAGGAGGGAGAAAGCCATTGCACTCTTTAGTGCATAACTCTCTGCTGAAAATGGGACTGACTTAGTTCAAAAGAATCTGGCTCAAAGCACGTAGGCTGGATGGCACAATGAAACACTAGCACATGGACAAATATTTCAGTAAATGGTTCAGTAAATGATATACTACATAAGAAATGTAGTTTGGAACATGTAAAGCACTGCCAATACACTTTCAGATGTGCAAGCATAAAAAGCGACACAACGGGGCCCAAAGCATTATCCATTTCATGATGCCATAATAAAACACCACCAGAAGGTTGTGTCTACTGTTTCAAGCTGTAACAGCATGCAAACCAAGGGAAATACCAGTCAGCTTAAAGTAGAGGATTTCTCCAAAACCAAGACACGGGTCAAGTGTCTTTCCTTACGGTACCCTATGACATCTTAAATGAGCAACAGAGAGTTTCAAGTGGTGGCATCCCCTCACCAGCCCTGCCCTCCAAACATCAGGAATTAGGAAGGCTTTAAAATTCTCAGCAAAATATAATTTATGAATAGACTAAAAAACTAGTGACCAGTGAAACAGTTCAGACAAAAAAAAAAAACCAAAAAAACAAAAAAACAAAAAAAACACCACCACAGAAACAAAATGCAATCAATTTTAGGAACTGCACACCTTTTAATTCTCTCCAAACACCTATGCTTAGGAAGGAAACTGAAGTTATTCATGCACCATTACTACAAATAACAATCTGCTTCAACAATATGCTGCTGGTCTTCTTCTCAAACAAAATAAAATGTAATAAAATGTTATTTTTGTTTTAAACCTCATTTTTCCTACCGAATGTGAATTAATCTACTGTCCATCTAAATATCCACAATTCTGTCATGAAGTATAAAAAAAAAAAAACCATTGGCTAGTAAAAAAATGAAATGGGAGATTGTTTATTATACAGTATATTGCTAAACTGATAACTGTAAGTAAACAAATGGTGTTCTACTTATTTTGTTTGCTTAATGAGCAGACTAAAAATAGCTCAACAGTGGCAAAAACTTTGAAGTCAGAAGGTGTTCGCTCTGTCAGGAAATCACCCTACAAATATATGAGAAAATTAGTACTGCTACAAGAAATGTTTGTTGCAATATTCAGAGGAGTTAATGAATGTTAAGTGATAATGGTAGACAGCAGCAGTATGTAATTACATTTCTAAACACACCTTACCAAATCACTTCTGAGCTAAAACAATCACTTGTTCTATTCATTTTCATTGGTTCTCAAACATCTGTAACTGTCACCTCTAACAGGTGTTTGGTAATCTAACAGCTGCACAAAGTACTGGAAAAAAAAGAAGGGAGGGGAGGGAAGAACGAATCACAGTGTGCTTTCTGTAGCGCCGCTATCAACCTCTCAGTCTATTGCAATGCAGAACCTCTTTGCCTAAATTCTGAAACGCAACCTTAGGCTCAATGTTGGGAGTGCCCTGTATCTATGAGGCTGCAGGAATGTTTTAAACGTAAATGAAGGTTTACAGCCCAAAGCATCAGGATCCAAAAGAGCACCTACCAACCTTGCCACTCAGAAACTGCTTATGTCCTCTCTTTTACAATATGTACATCCAACATTCCCATAACTGTGATCCCTCCCTTTTCCATTCTCTCCCTTTCTTCAGACATTGGTCTGTCTCCTACTTGTGATCCAGTCCATTTCCTAGCATGCTCAGGTCTTCAGATATAGAATTTGATGCAGTAGGCATCAGTTACACATATCATCATCTTGCATCTGGAAAGAAGCAGCAGGATGAACAGACTAATGTTTGAAGTGGGAAGTTTTTCAAAGTAGATTCAACCTTTTGGGGAAGTCAGGTGAACCACATCTCTAAGTGTCCCTGAGAAGAGTTTTGAAATATCTGGCTTTCTGCAGACAGTTTGTACAGAGCTTCCCAATGATTCTAAGGAGCAAAGTCTATGTATGTGGAAAGTGCAAGAAACAGCCTGTAAAACTATCTCAAAATAAGGATGTTTCAATGAGTTTCTACTTAAAATTAGAATGGGTAAGCCAAAACAACATACTTAATTCTAATATTTTGTTCTTCCTGAACAAAAAGTCACTTTTGATATTGTAGCTTCTTCCTAACTACTCAGAAATTGCACTGCAGACTGAGTTACCAGGCTTATGCAGAGTTTCTACAGGAAGAGCTTATCTTGAGAGCACACATCCTCCTCATCAAAAGAATCTACTCTTGCCTGTCTTTAAAGGAAATCAAAACAAATCTAAAGATAGTTGTTTGTGGGCTAGAAAACATATAGGGCCTGCAGTAGCAGTGCCACCATATATAACTCAGTCAATTCGGCAGCTATAGTGCCTGTGGTCTTCTGCAAAGTTGCGAAGTACAAAGAAAGGAATGAGATGAATAAATTGGCCACTATCTGATGACTGAACTGCTCAGAAGTCATACGCAATCAGAAGGCATACACAGTTTTTATTGACAATTTACCCACAATTTGAAAACGCTGCTGGTGATAGATGGTGGCTGGAGCCAAGACTCTGCAGTCTGCTTGATCTGTGAGTAGTGAGAATCTTGCCCTAGGTCTTTGCTTGACATAGAAAAGCAAGAGCTGGTTGATTTGTTTATTTTTGAGACTCATATTCAGCTGTAAAACATATCCCTTTTGTCTTCTATCTAGGCATTCCACAAGATTGTTTGACTTAAGGTAGAAAAGAAAATACTTTAGAATATCTGTTTGCCAAAGTAGCTGCAACTGCATAAAAATAGACTATGACAGCGGGACCTAATCTGTAACCATCAGACGTACCATCCACATGGATGAACCTTTAACAACAGCCTGGTCAAATCAGAACAGACTAGTTCCAGCCAAAGAAAAAACAAGGTAATCCTTTGGATCAGACTGCTTTCAATCTACAAAAATACACCTGGTACTTGTATACACATAAACATGTTTGGAGCACAGGAAAAAAAGAGGACACTCGCCTTGGCTCTGGCTTTCCTTGTCAAGAGCTCTCAAGCTTGGCCACTGCTACCTCAGAGACTAAGAACCACCACTGTGGCATCAGGCCAACCATATTGTACGCGTAACACTTGGCTAGTATGTTTGATTAATGTTTGATTTTTCATTGTTAAAAAACATCTTCATTAGTAGTTGAGCATAAATAAAAGCTTGAAGTTTTCAATCTCAACTGGCATCTCAAACTCTCCAGATGTTCCCATCAAAGCCATCCCCAACTCTCCTCAAAACTTGAGAGTTGCAACAACTTTATCCTCCTACCATCGAAGGGGGAGGAGATTGGCTGAAGAAAGTAACAGAGACTGTTAGAGGAAACCACGAGATGCAGACCAGAAAGACTCATGCACTCTACAAGAGCTACAGACCTACAAAACTCTCTCAAATTATGGCACTGAATGTAGAGTGTGCAGATGATATTAAGAGCAGCATGGAAGTCTATCCAAATGACAATTCCAGATGGTAACCGTGGTGTTACTCCACTTGTCCCGTGAGCAAACAGTAACACCTCTCGTCACTTCAAGCACAGACTTAGCAGGAGAATTACTCATCACTAAAGCTGCCAAGTACAAAGTCTGGCATTTCTTAGGTTTGCCTTTGCTGTCCCTTCAGACACAGAAGTCCAAAGCCAGGACTGCAGGGATTAATAGAGCACTCACCTGAGATGTAACTGTTATCAAAGCAATAAAGACAATAAAAAGCCCCACTGAATTTAGAAGGATGTTTTGCACAAAAAAAAAAAAATTAAAAAAAAAATTTAAAAAAAAAATTAAAAAAAAAAAAAAAAAAAAAAAAAAAAATAAAAAAAAAAAAAAAAAAAAAAAAAAAAAAAAAGAGACATTCTTGCAGTCCAGTTACGGATGTTGCATGCACTAGGTATGAAGACTGTTAACAGTCTGGGAAAGCCAAAGGAATATAGATCAGACAAATCAGTACAGTCATCAGGATGATATCTGTGACACAGCAGAAAATGTTCTCTGGCAAAGGATATTCCAATCCCAGCCAGCAGCTGAGATTAACTCTGACCATTTCTGGCCACAAATCAAGCATGAGAGAGATGGGAACTATATAGGTGCCCGATGGAATTAAGAAAAAAACATCTTAGATCTCAAGGGCCAAGATATACTTACATATACATATTGAGTGTACGTATGAACAAACAAATGAAGGAGAAATCAGTTTTGTTGCAAACAAAAGCTTATAGCATGCTAGCTACAAAAGAAAGGAGAATTGCTAAGTTATCTGAAAAGATGCAGTAAAAGGAATGCAGCTTTTTCTGAGCTTGCCAACCAAGTTTCTGAGGTATGTTACTAACCAGATAAATTACGGGACTTCTGCTTTTATATACAAAGTGACAACCTGGTCCTATAAAGAGACATAGACCATGTCTCTTTAGAAGAAAAATTATTTTCAGTCTCAATGTCTTTCTGAAACAAAGTGTCAATTATAGGGCTTTTCCTTTTCTGATCCTTGCTGTCATTGCAACCACACCCCCGTGAAGCCTGATCTCAAGTGCTAGCATGAAATGATGGGATCCCACAGGTCCACTTTTGGTAAGAGGGGAACCTGACAGCAAAGGTGACCCAGGCAGCGACACATGTGGTACTCCTCCATTTATTCAGTATTGCATCACATTTTTTCATGAATGTATTCTTGTTAGAGCACTGAAATTTAATAAATATGTTCACAACTGAGGCACATGTACACAAAAATACTTACGTGTCCAAATCACCACCTGAAAAAACACTCTATTTCCCGGAGGTTTCTTGCAGCTGAGGAACAGAGCGTGTAACCACCGACACACAACTCTCTGCTTAGCTTTGCAATGCGATGCAAGTGAAATGGCTCTCACTTTGGAGCAAAGGCAGCTCCCCACTGTTGGACTCACAAGACCCACGTGCCACAGGGCTTACTGCACTTTACCCATCAGAGGGCTGAGTCATCCTGGGACAGTTTTCAGCCGAGAAAGGCCTCAATTTTTAGGCAGTTTAAATTATTCTCTGCAAAGATTAAATACATAGAAAATGCTTTCTCATTTGTTATAAACAGAAATAAGCAAATAAAAATCAAAGGGCTGTTATGTTTCTTCACAATTTCTCAGATTAGCGGAACTCCCAAAACAGTATTTATGACATGAAATGTCTGTATCTGGACGGACCTGGAGACAGGAATAGTCTGATCGGAGTGCACCTTTTATAGTACTGAACAGTAGGCAATGCTATGTGCAACACATAGCGGAATGGATTGATGGAATTGATTTTATAAAGAGTTACAAACAAAATAGTCCAAAATATTAACCAATAAACACATGCCTGGGTGGAAATGCCCTATTATAAAATTACTGTAAAGATCTTCAAACTGTTCAGGGGAGAAAAAAGTCCAATTTTCCACATAACCTGACAGTTCAGAGTTTTCTGATAATAAGAACCAAGGAACCTGTAAACCCAAGGCTCTAATTTTCTTATGGCGACTGTGTAATATTTTGCAAAGTAAAATTGACTGAGATGGAAGCTATTTTGCATGGTACAGTGGCGATGGCTAACAAATGAGAGTTTTGTGGGCTGAATGTTAGTCCCCTGCCTCATCTGCCACCCCTAATGACAGCAGCCACCTGCTGTTTTATTGTCACAGCTGGAGCCGGTTCACACTCCTTGGTGCTGAGCTCTGCCCATGAGCGCCAAGCTCTCGCCTCGCCTCATTACTTTGATGAACTTTTTATGGTCAGCACCCATGAAGACCTCATCTAGGACTATACAACCTAGATCGGCTTCAGGGAGTGCTTCCAGCTAGCATGAGGTGATAATACACAGCGACACCACGGCTGCTACTGCCTGTCACTTAGTCAAGTCACTGTACTATTCTTCTGGCTCTACAGGGCCCTCAACAGGTAAAATGCCATGAAATTCTCCTATATAATAAAGTTCGCTCTCCCTTTTTAGCACTGCAATATACAGATCATGTCCTACTAGCAAAATGTAGCTTTTCAAAGATAAGACATTAAAATAAGAAAAAGATGTGTCAAGCTGTTTACTACATATAGCTACAGACAAGAAATTTCTACGTTCCCCAGACATAAACCTGCTGCCTTCCTAAAAAATATCCTGGCATTAAAGAGAGCAACCATGAAAACCATATTACAGCTTGATTAACACCACCAAATAGGAAAAAATAATTACATGCATTTTAGAAGAGAATGACCATTTTAACTTAAAGAACAGAAAGCACAGAAACAAAACCCAAATTATTACCCAAATGAATCCACAGTGGAGAACGATACATGCTACTTTCCTCCCCTCCAACCCCCCCATACACTTATTAGATATGATAATATATCAAACCAGCATAACAACAAAGCAAAGCTTTTCACATCTTTTTACTTAATCAGAGCAGTCTGTTATTATTTTCTGCTAATTTAAAAGCAAATATAATCATGTGTTCCTTTCCAAAATTTTTTTGCACTAACACTCCAAATCTTCTAAGCCTGTATATATTTTTAAACTTCATCATAAATTTTTTTATTGATGCATTTAGAGCAGACTGTTTTATGCTGGATCACTGAAATTTAACTCCAGGTTTACTTCCAGCAGTAGAATAATCTTTTTGGTGTCAACAGAGCTTTACATTTGTCCATATTTACATATATCATTAAGATTAATATATGTGCTATTAATAATAATTTCATTAACATTCTGAAATCATCAAATAACATTTTGACTTTTGAATGGCTGTAGGCTATTATAAGCCTAAAAACCAGAACATTTTCTGTATTCATTGTGTAGCAATCCAGCTGATCAGTTTTGACAAATTCATGCAACGTTATAAGCCATTAAACTTCATTTAGTTTCATTTAAAAATTCCACCTAAAAATAAAAAGCAACTGTCTTTCTTGTACAGACAGTATGATTTCCAATAAATACCAGCTCCCAGGATCCTCCAAAAAGAAACTTTTATTTTATTTAAATGGTTTTACATTTCTCATCAACAGAGTTTTTTAAATAATATTGTTGAGACCACTGCCCTAGCCAGAGTTGCACACCTCTAAAGTGGTATGGTGCAATTTAACTCCTCCTGAAGAGGGGCTGTGTTGCAGATACCCTGCGCTTCACATAAGACCCCTACAACAGACAGAACCTTAAAAATATTGCTGAGCACAGACCTTATCCTACATTTCTGAGAATTCACTTATGCAAGCCCTTTTTTATTAGTGCTTTTTAAGTGTGACCTAAACTGCAGTTGAAGAGCCAGAAAAAATAGCGATTCAACAAAGGTTTCCATTCCATTTCTAAAAGCTGAGCAACCTCCCATACAGTCCTGAAACGTATTCAAGAGAACTGGAGGACACACAGAACCTCATGTAACGAGGGCCTAAAAATGTATGAACAATCCCATTAAATATAAACACCACCAATTTCTCTACCAATACAATTTCAACAAGCGCTTGTCTTCTGCGCAATGAGTTCAACAGAAGAACTTCTTGTGAAGCACAGTGACATATTGATCACATCCTTTGGAGAGTTGGACAACAGAAGAGAAAATTGCTTTCAGAAGAAAAAGGAATTCCCTTCTTTTGACTGGATGACATATCTGCCAAATGCATAACTCGTAGGACTCGTTTCGTACCCTTAAAAATACAGTATCAAAGATGCTGCTTGATCAGTGCAGGGCAAGACATTATGAAATGGACAAACTGCCTCAGTGGAACAATCAATGGTTTCAGTAGAACAATCTCATAATGGTGCTGGTAATTAAATAGCAGTGTCTGAGAGACTTTTTTTTCTTTTTTTTTTTTTTTTTTAAAACAGTAGTGTGTCAGCAGTAGGGTGCCTATTGCATGCTTTGTGATATGACACACTTAATCCATCTAAAACGTTTCTCTCTTCTCAATCTCTAAACCATAACAAAACTCTAAAGCCACAATTAGCTAGGTATTTATTCTCCTGTTACAAAGGAGTTTGTTAAAGGGTGCATGGCCATCCAGCCTATCTGTGTTTGCTCACTGCCTTAGAAGAAGTAGCCTGCATGCATGTATAAATGTTTGGAAATATTCTTCCTTTGCAACACTGTGTTGCCTTGGCATTATGACTGTGTTTTAGAGTTGTATTCTAAAATATAACTTCAATTTACCCAGCACTTACAGTTCACTGGTCTGTAATTCTTAATATCCCTCCATTTTCCACCAATTTTAATTTTAGTCGCTATTATTTGAAGTTCATTTTCCATGCCCTTTCAATTGTGATTTTTTCCAACGTGACAACAAACATCAGTGCCATTTCTGATAGCGGCTTTTACTGAAGTAAGAAAAAAACCCCAAAACTTTCAGAAGAGAAGCTATCAGAAAATCATCAGACAGTAACAACTTGTGGTCAGTCTCAAGATGAGGTACATGTGAACAGACAGCCTGGAGGTGACAGGATTTGTATCCAGTTACTAATCCCCTGAGCAATTCAGCCCCCTGAACAGTAAATTTCTATAAGCTGATCCCTTAACCCATCACCAGCTGGTCATGCTACTGCATTCCAACAGTAATGATGAAAAGGGAAACACCTTACATTTTCTATTTAAATCTCCACAATACAGAACAGTCATGCTGGAAAGCCCCCAGACCTCTTTCCTCATCTACTACATAGAAGTTTTGAAAATGGATCCTATGAAAATAGAAAGAGGCATATGAAATTATTTGGCTTAACATAAATATTCTGTCTTCTGTACTTACTCCAAGCACACAAAGAAGCTTTCAATGTACATATTTTTCCTTGTACTGAACAGATATACATTTTGATCTTAAAAAATGGCTGAACTTCTATGCCTGCTGTTAGAGAAAAAAATACTCATATGAAGGATATTGGAGACACTGCTGAGGAATTGTTCACCCTTTAAAAAATATTATCTCTGTAATGCTGCCAGTGTCAGGTTAGGCAATTAGCCAATTAAGTGTGAATAAGATCTGCCAAGAAGCTATTTTATTTTTGCCTCAGAATATTTGTGAGTGTGTTTGCGTTCAAGCATCAGTGCAATCGGGTTATTCATGCCAGGTTTTCTTATCATACTTTTCTGCCTCTTTGAACTTGCACATTCCTGCAATACAAAATGGACACGTGTCTGCTGATAATGTCAACATACTTATGTTCACAATGAGATATTTTGTGTAACTAGATCTGAAGTAGCCTTTTTTTTTTGTGTTCATTACCTGACCCTGTCTGCTTACACAATACTAGAAGGAGCTGCTCATGGGAAGAACTCCAATACCACAAGCACCTCTAGGAGATGTTAAAAGACAGCAGATGTGGAAGGAATTAGCATCTGATTACAGTATGCCTGGCCAAGTACTCTCCTACAACCCCATTTTTACATGTTATCTGAAGGAAATTCTCACTTCTCATAGCAGACCAGGTTCAACGGGGTGCTGAGAGCATCCTGTGATCTCTTTAATTTAGATCTCATTATGTTTTAGACTCCTGTACATCCACCTAGGAAATTCCACTTAGAAATATGAGTGGGTACAAAAAGATCTAACACACTCTAAATAGGGCTACCACCTATGACAGGACAGGACAGGGCAGGGCAGATCCACCAACTGCAAGCCTTTATCTTAATTCAATAGCAAAAGTACAGTCATTCCAAACAAGGATCCTTTAACAGTTTTGATATAATCATTCAAAATTAAAACTAATGCAAAAATACATACACAATTTGCAAATCAAAACTGAACAGTGCTAAGTACAAACAGAAGTATGCAAACCCCCTTTCATAACATTTCAGATTACAGATATTACCCGGCATCGAAGTTACCTTCTTGAATACCTATTAGAGAACGTCACAAATCTTAACAGTACTGACAACTCAGTCAGAATTTACCATCACGCTAAAAAGTCATCCTACTTTTCAAGAAACATGTTTAAACAGCCCTGATGAAAATTAGTATATTTTGTAAAACTGTAAGTACATTTAAGGCTAGTGAAAGTAATTACCTAATACTGCTGCTTATAATCAGGGGTTATGGAGGAAGGTAAGGTACAAGTTAGTAAATGTGGTGCTGATAATGAACTTCAAACTCATAGCTGTTAAGTCTTTTCTATCACAGCATTACATAAATTAAGCATGTGAGCAACAAATGTTCTTAGATGGGGATTCGCAGCCAAGACTGCCATTTTTCCTAATAGGTCCCACCAGTACAGAGAAGAGGAAGGCTGTGCTTAGCTTCAGCACCAGTTAGCCCCTAGATTTGTCAGAATACACTACAATTGCTGTGCCTAAGGGTGAAGCTGGCACCATAATGCCCCATTACACGCTGAAGATCCAGTTTGTGCTTGCTGTGTTCCTCGTGTCCCCAGGCAGCTGTGCTGGAAAGGAACCTTCCTGCAAGAGGGCCAATGTTGCTGCTGACAAACTCCACCTGAGAAGGGTTGTTTTACCAAATGCTATCAACTTCTCCATGGTTCCCCCTCAGCGGGAGATGTTTAGAAATGGGATGCATCACCACCTCACTCCTCCCTGTTCTGGGATACAACTCTGAGTAGAGAAGGGACCGACACCACCTACACATCTTTGCCCTTGCTTTTCACACAGTCTGTGCCAAAGGGGAAGAAGGGCTCTGCATGCATTCATTGACAGAAGTGAACAAGCAAATTCTTTTGAGTATTTTTCAGGTTAAAATGGAATTCCCTTTTTCATCATTCTTCTTATGCTTCTATTGCTACATATGTCTGTAGCTCTTACATTTGTGGTTGCTGAAGAATTCTGCTTTTTCTTATCACTTTGGTAAGCAGGAACACGGCATTTCTTCTTACCTTTTTGTAGCTGCATCACTAAAAATAGCATCATAAAACATTCAGAAAGGATGTATTTCATTCCAGCAACAAGTCAAATTAAACTTAAAATACTAATTTTAAAAAGGTTTTAGATTTGATATTTTTGTTTCCAATGTCTTTCTAAATTGATGCAAACCTACTTCCTCCGAAGAAGAGAGCAAACGTGTTGGTTTCACTACATCTGATCTAGATACCAAGGTCTAATCATAACATATTTATCACTATCTAGCATTTGGCTTCTATATGATGTCCACAGGCACTTGTAGTGATAGCTGTCAAGCTGCATTCCATTTCTGGCATAAATGAGCATACCAACAAGGACAAGAAATGGAGTGCTGTATAGAGTAACAACACAGCCTGGAATTTAGCCCATAGTAAAGAAACAGTCAAACTCGTTATCGACCTCAGG
The DNA here is from genome assembly GCF_000687185.1 of Egretta garzetta. Classification (NCBI taxonomy): domain Eukaryota; kingdom Metazoa; phylum Chordata; class Aves; order Pelecaniformes; family Ardeidae; genus Egretta; species Egretta garzetta. The sequence goes on from NW_009260128.1 coordinate 1,998,720, forward strand.
GATAGAGGTTCATGCTTACAAGTGGCAGAATACTTCAGCAGTCACCAAGCTTCATGGGGTTCGTTTCTATTAAAGGTGCTACAAATTGTTTTAGAAATACAGCATCCATCTTCCTTCCTTTCTCTTTCCCCATATCAGAGATCAGAAAATCTTAGTTAAGCCACGCATGTTCCTGGAGAAGGAGGTCTAAGAGGACATGACTCACCCTCCTCAGATTTCACAACTGCTTGTTGCAGTGCTATTTAAGCATAAGCATATTTCAAGTATTTGTATATAAAAAGTGCCCCATCTTACTGTCTTTCAAGGAAAAACAATAGAAATTAATGGGGGGCAAGGGGGAGAGAGATTATCAGTGACTAAGGTCCTAGTTCTTTTTCAAAGTCTTGTCTATATTCCATACTTCTAATATTCTAATTCAATTTGGCAGCAACCTTTTTCCCTCCTTGGTCTGCTCACAGTCACTTTTCTATTACTCCTCTTTTCACTTCTCCCCTGAACTGGAGATATTCCATATCTGTATACCTCAAAAGCTTTTGCAAGTCTGCATGCATCTCTCACTCCTATTTAGAGGGAAACCGTGGTTCTCAGATGCAAAGAATAATTTCTAGCCAACCCTTCCAAATGCTATCAGTGATAAAGATGGGGTAGTTTTAGTGGCTGGGGATAAACCACAAAAACAACTACAAGCACAGAAAGAAGAGAATATTGCTTGGCCATGCACTGCATTATAAGAAAGTAGTGATGGGGAAAGTGGCCAGTAGCATCACCTACAAGAGTACCATGGTCCACTGGCACATAATTAAGTCAGAGTTCTTCTGTTTAAACGGGAGGTTCATCTCTCCTTGACAGGCAAACGACAGAGCATGTGTGTCATTCAGAAGTGACTCAGGTGATTGACAGTGCAGAGAAAGTCTCCTATCCTTTACGACATTTCTAAGAACAGAGGCCACAATTAGAAAACATATGAACTGAGTCACCTCTCTCCCTCAGATCATGCTTCCCTTAATTTTTTTTAATAGATTATTAAATTTATATATAAAGTCAAGTTCCTGACACCTTGTGGTTTCCCAATCTTCCATCACTCACTGGTGAATGTTTAGCAGGTAAAAAATACACAGTGCTTTTCTGTAGCACCAAAGTCTCAAACCAAGCTTGGCACCTTACACAACTAACAGTTTCTCCATGATCCAAAAGTCACTAATTCCATTAGTTCCCAGGGAAGTAGCTGATCTTTGTTCCTGAGAATCTCTTATGGGGAGTGTGGGGAGAGGGAGAGGGGAGGGGGGAGAGAGAGGTGACTAGATGTAACCAGAGACTGATAGGATTAAAAAATTTTTTCAGTCCTTCAAGCAGCATCTGGTACCCAAAGTCATTTTTATCTGTCTCATGAGTAGTCACACCAAACCCATGCAGGCATACACAAAAAACACCTGCTAAGGCTGCAGAGACGATCTGCTACAGAATAGT